>NW_020955459.1:174674-193895 GCF_003031625.1 Empidonax traillii | reverse complement strand
CTTTGAGCTTTTAGTCAGTGGAGAAAAAGAGGTACTCTCTGGATATAGCTCATCTGACTTATTTATAGTTATCGTTTAAGGATAAAATAAATTGCTCCTCAGAAGATCCTGTTTCTCCCTATCACCTATGAAGGAAAGCTAGGCAGTTATTTCAGAAGCATAAACCTACATTATGGATGCTTATGTTTTGTCAGATCAATCCCACTGATTGTCTGCAATGAATGGAAGGAATGAGAAATTTATTTTATTCTCATAAAACTGTGCTCAGTGTTAACGGAAATGGTTGTGGCAATTTGCATTGGGTCTTTTTTGCAGTGTTAAACATAATGAACGAAGAGCAGCATAAAACTAAATTGGACAAAAGGCAATACTAAGCAAGGAATTGGTCCTGTAAGGAATGACAGTCCAATGTGTATCACAGAGCTCACACACTACAGCAGTATGGGAGGCTGTTTTGCTTCAGTGTGCAGCGTAGCAAGGTGCAGAGATTCCTGAGACACTTGTGCTCAGTGCAAGTCAGGTGACAGGCAACATGTGTCATGTCAAGCAGTGGCTTTTTTACACAGCTCTGACTGTAAGAAGTTGAGCCAGCACTTACCACTGCACTGCAGGCATGTGCCATTCCCAGTGTGATTATGTCGGTATCTCCGTGCTCTCTGTCATCATATTCTATAAATATATCCAGAAAATAGCAACAAAAGGCTGTGATTCCCTATCTCTCTGCAATGCTGCAAGTTGGACTTCAGTTTGTGAGGAAGGCCAAAGTGCTGGACATCAAAGACTTATCCAGATACAAAACTTAAAAAACCCTGATTCTTGTGAAACTCAGAGCTCCACAAGACTTTGTTTCTAGTATAATTACATGTCAGTATTAAGAGATCAAGTTTTGTGGACTGGAAGACTTTAGGCTGTCAAATGATACGACTCTACTCAAAAGAAGCTATGTCTGAAAAAATTTAGACATGATTTAAAGTACATTGTTACACATTTCTGCATTCTGAGTGAATCTTGTTAACTCAGAAGAATTCCAAATTCAGTGCACAGAAGTAAGAACAGATGAGAGAATATTTTCTACATACTTAACTATATAGAGATTTTTTATCCTTGGATGTACTATATACATATTTATTATATATAAAAAATATATACTAATATTGTATATTTATAGACAGGTGTCTGATTGTATGTCACTGGAGATATTCAAAACCCAGTTGGATGCAGTCCGGCACAACTCATTCTAGCTGACCCTGTTTTAGCAGAAGGCCTAGGCTAAATAATCTTGAGATGTCCCTTTTAACATAAACATCTCTGTAATTATATTAATGGGTTTAAGCAGACTTTAAACAAAAGAGAAAATAAGAAATTCTGGTTAAAAATTTCCTTTGTTTTCCTTTTTTTTTTTTTTTCCTAAAAAATTATTCAGAATCAATTATAGTAGAAACAAAGTCATACAAGACAGTTTGCACAGAAAACTTCAACGAAAAGTCCAGGTTTCATCATAAATCACAGATATCCAGTGTGAGATACTGGATCAGGTCTGCACTTACATTTAATTTTAATGATAAACTTAAGTCAGAACTTTGTTTTACATGACAGGCCAAGATGTATTCTCTTTTGAATTCCTGATCTTTTTCAACCTTGGCAACATCAACTTGTCAAGTTGTAAGTCATTGTATTTGTTAGATCAAGGGAAAACATTTGTAAAGATTACTGTGGAAACAAAACCCTAAAAGACAGCCATAGACTGTATAAAATCATTCAGAAAATCTGAAAGTGTCTTAGAAAGATGTCTGTGATTACTGCTCAGTTTCACTGGCAAGTCTTTTGTAAAATTCTCCAACAATGGTAGCTGATGACCTTATCAGGCTATACTCTTCTGATGAAACCTTCTCCTCATCGCTTCCCTGCTGGAGTTGTGTGTCAGTCTGCTGTGAGACTCTGTGTGATCACTGGAAGTTACTGCTCTTTCTTGCTTTTGAATTCTAATAAGAAAGGGAATCAGGCGAGTTGGTTTTGGTTCATTGTGGATACCACAGAAGATGGGAACTGCAGAATTTCACGGTTTAAAAGTATGAAAGTTCACACTGGGCTTGCTACTGTGGATGAACAGAGATAAGAGGGCAGTAGAATTGTCTCCTTCCAAATGTACATAGTTAGTTCATGCCAGAGCTGTCATCAGATCTGTGACTGATGTAAATTGGCACAGTGCTAGAAATTCAGCAGTTTCTCTTACTGATATCAGATAGGGATGGGTTCCAAAGGAGAACAGGATGCTGGAAGTTAGCACCATCAGCAGTAATTGACTGCAAAATTTGACAAAGGCAAATTCCAAACTGAGACATAATATTGTAATTCCTTACTGAATGTTGGCTATTGATCTAAAAAAATAAATCAAAATACACTTTATTCCAGGAAGCATTTTCTTTAAGTAATTTTCATATGCAATATATAGTGCAGATGAAGAAACATGCACTACCTTCCTAATTATAAGCAATTTCCCCATTATCACAGTTCCAATTTGTTGCTGTTCTCATTACAAAGTTATTCTCCAACTCGCAGTTGAAGTTGTGAAAGTTGTACTGTAAGTATTTTTTCAGAACTGCCCAAAATTTTTATGCGTGACAAACAGGACTAATACAGAAATCCCAGCTTTTCCTTTATGAACACTGCAACATACACTGCTCTAAAACATCTAATACAGTTGGGTGTTTGTTTTGTATTAGATATAACTAGGAAGTAAATGTAATTATTAGTCATATAAAGTCTGCACAAAACCGGTCAGATTTCCTAGCCTTTTAAAATTACTTCTATATTCACTTATAGATAAGTTTGAAGCAGGGTTATGTTTCCTTTTGTGAAGTTTTGTATTATTTTAATAATGCATATAGCCTTAAATGAATGTGCTCTATTATTCATGCCTTACTTGTTTTTCACAAACTAACACTTCGTGCCAAAATTAAGATTATTAAATGTGCTTATGATAAATAAATGTTCATTTAGGCATCTGTCCATTAATAAGTGAAGTGGACAAGAAGACTCTGAACTCTGGTTTGTATCTCTTGGGGATTTAAATTCTAATTACTAGCAAAGAAGAACAGAAATACTGTACTAAATGAGTGATACATTTTGGTGATGAGCAGACAAATGCTGCAGGTTACATAAAAGGTGTACTTCAGCTGAACATTAATATTCTTGGGGAAAGTCCTCATATAAAGCTTAATATTTGTTGTATTTTCTAAACAATAATAATAATAATAATTTTAAAGCAATAATTGTTTTTCCATATTTTAAATGCATCCCCCACAAAAGTAGTCCTCATAGGTGTAATACTTAGCTCCTAATGTTTCTTAACTGGTCCATAGAGTCTGTGAGAGCTCCTGGCATTCTCCTGTCTGAGTTAGGGCAAAAATGAAAATTTTTCCAGTCTAGTTTTTTTTTGTTTGTTTGTTTGTTTGTTTGTTTTCTAGTTTTTCTAGTTTTTCCGACCCCAGGAAGGTGGGGTTGCAGAAGATGGCTGTCTTCATCTTCAGACTGGAAAGTCTTAAAAAAACCCATGCACACGATGCTGCTACGAATGCTCTCCTGAGAGGCAGATAAATTACTATTACTGATCACTGACAGCAGAGCTTTCGGGGATGCAGAGTTTTCAGATCTGATTGTGATCTTCCCTATATCTGTAGAACACAGTAGATACAGGAAATTGTTCCTTACTTACTTTGAGGTATATGAGAAAATAAGTCAATGCTGCTAAGTTGTTTATTTTTCTCCATGCAAGATTCATTTCTGTGTTGTTATTTCCAGATTTAACAGATTTTCACAGCCAACCAGGTTTCTTTCTCTCACCCACTCACACTTCTAAATTTCAGCTCTCACTTTCTAAAAGAGCACTTGCAGGTAAGCAGTTTTTTAAAATGCATGTACTTGTGTATGTTAGCACAGGCAGTACTCATCAACAACCAAAAAAATAACAGGTGAAATGCGAAAAGTAAATTTATTTCCATTACCTTGCCAACCAGAGGATCTCCAAAGCAGTACCCAGGCAGCGGCACATAAGTGGGGCACAGGTACTGTGCAATTCAGTCCATGCTGGAGGGTGACTGAAACTACTGCTTCTGCCTGTATATCAGGGATTCACACGGTGCAGTTTACCATCGTGCTCTGATCTTTCCCACATCAGGGTAGGAATCTCAAGCGTGTTTAATAGAGTGTCTCTAGTCTATCACAAGCCTGTGTTATCTAAACACACATGCTCTACTTGTCAAATGTACAAGACTAAACAATGATTAGTATGATATATGTTCTTTTCCACACCCCATCTGCAAGTCAATTGAGTGTGTTTATAGGCATCCTCACCAATCTTCCATTATTTTCCTACAGCACTGCTTTCAAACACAACACACTTCCTTCTCTTGAAATAAAGATTTTTTTTTCCCAGTAGTTTTCAGATTTGTCTATTGTGTATACACGAAGACTACAAGTAATGTTCACGTAGAAATATATGCCAGTTGTGGCCTTTGACAACTGTTCCATGAATATCTGCTCTGTTTTGTCTGCCTTTTCTTAGTGCTGGGACTAAAAAAACAGTGTTCAAAGCAGTAACAAATTCACAGTTTAGAGAAATATTTTTCGGGGTGTTTTTCAAGGTTAAGACATCCATATGTCTCCAGTTTGACCATTCCTGTCCACTCTAAAGATATTTCTATCAACAAAAGGCAAAGATAAAGATTTTCTGAAGAGATACTCTGAATTAAATACTCTGAACTATGGTACTCTACAGGTTTTTCTCAGGCTTGAAAGAGACATCTGTGGTACAAACCTTATCTACCATGCTCAAGAAAAACACAGCAAAAGACACAGTTTATTTTGGAAGCACAGTTTAAGTTTGAGAAACTGTTTCTAATTACTATTTTTGTCAAGGGAAACATGACATTCATTGCTAGGTCATAACTTCCTGTCCTTATTCTGTTTTAACTCAAATTAAAATTGACTATTTACTGTTAAGTGGTCCTATGAAAGCAGTCATGACAGAAAGCTTTATGTGCTTGAAACTACAGAGTTATTTTAGTAGGACCTCAGTTCCACCCTCTTTATCAGCGAAGTTATACTCAGGACTTTATGCAGTTAATGGAGGTGTACTGCCCAAGCTCTCATCCTACACAGAAACTCCACAAAGTCAATGAGATTTTGCTTGTGAGTGTGTTGACCAACACATGTCCAAATGCTATATTAGGGACTTAAAGGAAAACCAGACCAAAGAAAGAAAATTGAGAAGCAAATTTACAGAAAGATAAGTAAAGGATGTTCTAAAGGTGTGGCTGCCATAAATATCTATATAGGCTTTCTGAAGTAGATGTCAGTCAAGAACAAGAAAATTGGGAAGTACCTATGTGCCACTCTCTTGGCCATACTCACTAGGATTTTCTGCATAATCCTTAGTGCCAGGAAGGGGTGACAACTCTGTGCTTCAAACTGCAGAAACTATGCAACCTGCCCCGAATATCACCCATCTAGCATCACGTCATCCTAGTTTTGTTCACCCAAGGCAAATAAAAAACTTCTGGCCCTCTTGGGTTATAGGTAGCAAAGGTTCAATCGTTACTGATAATTACCTGTCAGATGACATATGATATGGCTAAATATCTTAACTACAATATAGAATGCTATTTACAATCTTATTTTTCTACTCATAAGAAACACAACATTGTAAAGAAGGTAGGGTTTTTCAGAGAGCTGATTCTTTCACAAGCTGTTTTAAAGTTACACGGAGGTTTCCAATGTTAGAAATTTTCTGTGGAATGATAAGTTAATAGGCAAAACGTAACTGGAAAAGGTTACAGTTCTATTACGTGCAGATAGAAATATCAACATAATTTTTTCTCAGACTTGCAAAGATAAATCATGCTGTTCACAAAACCAAAACAAGTGAATGTCAACCCAAATATTTAATATTTCATAATAAAGAGTAAAATCAAACTATACAGTTTTGATGGAAAGCTGTAGGGAAAATTACTTAAAATGTTTTTATTAATTAACCAATAATAAAATGATCCAGTTTTTTCTTTACTATTTTGAAGTTTTTTTAAAAGAATTCTGGTCAAGATACTTATAAATCAACTGGGCATCAGTAGATCATCATAGAAGTGAAGACAAAAAGTGCTTGTGTAGGAAATATAGTATGTAAACACAAATGCATTCCTACAACTAGTAAAAGAAGGAAATTCTAACTTTATTCTAGTCAAGCAACTTGTTAAACTTAAGTATATCAAAATGTATAAAGAACTCAAGAGGCAAACTATTTTAGTTTGCACTTTTCTTCAATAAGTGAATTTTTTGCACAGAAATTACTCAATTATCTATATGTTTTGATGTATATTTCTAAAATCAGGAAAGAAATGGAAATCTGAAACCTTTCCCACAGTGCAAGTCAGAAATTACCAATAATATGTATAAACCTAGCTAGAACAGAAGAGATATTTCAGGACATCCTATATGCTGTCTAATCCTGGTGTCCTGAAACTGCTGTACAACCTATCAAATTCAGCATTTGGCTTCTCACATGAGGAAAATTAAAAGTGAAGAGATATGAACATGAAGTTTGTGATCAAGCAAATTTTTTCCACAGTCTTCTAAGATGAACAACATTTTAAATGCTTGAGGAGTACATTCCTAACACTGTGTTTTCCTGAAGGTCAATAAGATGCTGTGCAGTTACAGCAATCAGATATGACCTTTAACAGTTTTAATTTTCTTTTCCACTGTAATTTGATGAAAAAACATTTGAGAAAATCATTATACCTTTCTAGCCTCGTTTGAGTCAGCCTATTTTGTCTAAGACAGGGCATCATACTCACCAGACAGCATATTTAGCGGTTTCATATGTGGTTCAGTTTCCTTTTGGGCTGGTGGCTGTGGGATTACAATGTCCTATGGAATTTAGAGCATTAATTTACTGTGCTTCCTGCTCATGAAGACAGGAAAGATGCTGAGTCTGCAGAGGTACATACAGATGGTCAGAGCTGAAGGGAGCAATGGGAATGGGGAAACCTCAAAGCATAAGGTGAGAAGAGGATTTAGTGGAATGCTATCCTTTCACCTCTTCCATAACCTGTATTCTCTCTAAAATGTAGGGAGATACACACTACAAACCAGTTTACTGTTCTTCTCCTAAGTTTCTTGCACAGCATCAACTTTTTTTTCTCTGTTCATATTAACGATCCAGTTAACCTGTAAAAGTGAGGAAGCAGCTGCGCTGCTAAGAAATTTGTTCTTCCGGAAAGAAGTTTAGAACATAACGATATTTGTGTTTGAGTCAGAAGTATAGCAGTGATTTCCTTCTGAAATATCGCTTCCACAGGTTTTTCTTCTCATAGAGATTGTTCAACCCACCAGGACTGCTGGGATCTAGAATCACTGAGATGAGGCTGTGTGTTAATAGATCACTGTGAGAAAGAAGATCATATCTTTAACTAGGTGAAGTTAGTTTCTGCATATATTTCACATGAGAATTTTTAATTCAGGAAAACTCAGATATTGGATGGAATATATAGAAAAATTCTTCACTGAATGTTCATTCACTCAATGTCAAAAGGAAAATTAGGGCAAAATATTCAGTCTGGACAGGAAACTTGAAAGACAAGTGTGCAACCAAGTTAGAAAAATGATGGGTTTATTTGTCTAGAAAGGACTAAAGTCATAAGGTATTTATCAGTGTGGTGAATTTCCTCAAATCCATTTAGGAGCAATGCCTGGTTTTTGATTGCTTGCTTACTTAGTAGTCATTTCAAGAGCAGTAAAATTGCCTAAATTTTAGGATTGGTCTAGCAGTTGTCTTCACTGAGGAGGACATCATTCATCAGTCAATGTGTATGCTTTTATTCTAGACCCTATAGTACACGAGCATTAAGAGTGAAGCTTTTTTCTTTCTACCCCATTTTTCCCCAGGAAACCATTTAGGTGTTCTATGTGGTGCTTATGCACAACATGGACAAAATCTATTTCTCATGTCGAGTGGCTTTCAGAATTATCACATAATGATCAGATCATTGCTTAGTATTTCGCACTGTGATAGCACCTTTTATTGGAAGACCTCCGAGAACTTGAAAATTATTTGTTTCTGTAGCTGAATTTTTTCTGTTTTTCACCTTTAGGAATGAAAACATGAAGTTTACCTTTGTTTCTCTCTCTTTTCTTATTCATCCTGTTGCAGGATGATAAAACAATCCTTTAATCCTATTAACCTATGTAAAGATAACAGAGAACAGGAATATTAAATATGTCTGGTATACAGCTTTATTGCTGATTTTGGCTATTCAGTCAAGGTCGTGGTTTGACTGAATTGAATATATTAACTCTAATTTTGGCTTGAAATGCCTGTATTTCATTCCTCCTCCTACTGCTGAGCTTGCAGTATGTGCACTTTGAACTCTGTAAATTATTGGTTGGCATTAGAAATGTCCATCCCTCTGTCTAGTTTTTGGCTATGACCACAGTGGCAGAGTTTATGTCAACCTAGTGATCAGTGCCTGGTTTGCTCTGTGGTACAGGTCTTTCAGAACAATGCCAAGCTCCAGCTAATCCATAGTGAGTGAATAAATGCTCCTTGAAACAGAACTTCTGGCATTTGAAATAAATAAAGATTAGTTGTCAGTTACTAAAAACCAGATGACCAAATGTTTGAAGCCTCTAAAGTTGAAACGCTAATGCTTGAAAATTGTCTGTTATTGACCAATATTAGTTAAGTTTTGATCACTGTCTTTCTCCTCTTGCAAACATGGAATATTCCATGTTTTTTTCTTTCCAGATGGGTATGCAGGTGTAGTGGTGGTTACTTGCTGAAAGGCATGCAGAGCTGTGGTGGAAGGGCTTGAAGCACAACCTGGATATTCAATAGTGTGTTGTCTGAGTTTTAGGATTCCTTGTAGAACACTCAGGCACTCCATTTGAATTTAGCCACTGGCAAAAACGTTTGCAGATGTGGAAATTGCATTTTAATTAGTTTGTATGACTACACAAGGTAGGTTTGTAGCAGGAGTTACCATAATTACTAGCGGCAAAATTGATATAATAATGGCCATATGGGCATTTTTCTGTAATTATCATTATTATCTAATCAGTTTCTAAACACTGCCATGGCTTCTGAATAGTCAAAGATGACTTCTGGGGCTAGATTAGTCTCTTGTTGTGAGATAAATGAATGGAAATGCACTGAGATATTCTTCCCTAGGCCATTTTGATTAACAGCAGACACCGGTCTCATTAGTGCTTTGAGCAATTGATAGCTGAAACAAACCAAACCCAAAATCCAATGTTGCCCAACTTCTTTCATTGCTGATGGCACTTTTTGCTACTCAGTATAGGAGTAACAGCTGCCTCTTTCAGAGAGGGGCCAGTTTCTCTGAACTGCGCTAAACAGAGCCCAGGGACAAGTGGGATGACACAAGTTACTTCTTCCGAATCTGGGTTCTCGGGTGAACTAGAAATAAGCCAAGTCCTTGATGCAGGTCAGGAAGGAAAAGGATGCTGCAGAGGGAGCTCGATGCACAGCATGTCATCTCTCCACATACAACTCCTGGAGACGATTCAGGTCCATGAAATTACCTGACAGCTGCCAATATAGTTAGGATGATCCTTTAAGTCTCTGCTTCACTCTTTCCACCTGTCAGCTTTTTCTGCACATGATATGCCTGTAAGAAGAAATGTACCATCTCCCCAGAAACCAAATTAATACAGAGCTTCTTTTACCTTTGATGTAAAGATGTCACTATTGCTTCAGAAAGTGCTATTTTCTAAAAATAGTTTCAAATGCATGTTAAACTTTTATTAAGGAAAATATTCTTTTTTACATAAGAGATGTAAAAAAGAAAAATTATTATTCTTTTCCCCTGGTACTTGCTTGTGCTTAAAATGCATATTTTCTGAATGCAGTTTTATTCATTATTTCTTAACAAAAAAATTCAGTCTGTTTGAGCAAAACTTCTTAAATAAAATCCTTATGTGGACCTAAGATTTTCTTTGCTTCACTGCGATCTGTTACTTAGCTTTTCTCTGAATCCTTGCAGGTTTTGGATTAATATTAAAAGGGCCACTATGGAGACAGCATCTGTACTAGCTGCTGTTCCATAAATATGCAAAGAAGTGTAATCTCCTATACTTTTTCTAGACTTCTAGGCTCTAGGACAAGATATTCTTTTTTTCACACCTTTAACATCTTTTCACCATTGAACTTCTACATTTTTTTATGTTTTATTTCTTGCTGGGTATATGCCTGGGATATCAAGCAAAAATTAGCTTTTTTTTTTTTTTTTTTTTTTTTTTTTTTTTTTTTTTTTTTTTTTTTTTTTTTTTTTTTTTTTTTTCTTTTTCCTGGCAGTGTACTTTCCTGAGAAATGGACAAAAATACACATCTGGGGTTTTTTAACTGGTCTTGATATATCTGCAAGTGTTTTCAACAAAACAAAACAAAACAAAAGCATAAATAGTAGCTAAAAAGATGCTACCACCTTAAAAACAGTAAAAAGAAAAAACTAATTTCAATTAAAATAATTGAAATAATGTATTACTTTTACTTTAATCAGGCCTAAGCACAGTAAATTTTGCATTTCGTCAAGTCACTAATAATTATACAGTTAATATAGATGTCCTTAATGTGACCATTATGTGTCTCTATCCTCTGGTGTAATAGATCGTGGTATTTTCAGAGTTACAACCCTTTCATTATGAGACAAAGGCATAAATAAAAAAATCTTTTTATATAAGCATTTGGATCTTGAATTAAGAAAAGATGGAAGAACACATAGACATCTGTTAAATCTGGTAGACATGACAGAAGATGTTTACTATTAGGCATTTACATGTATGCCTTGCAGTATATATGTATATATATATATATATGTTATATATGCTTTACAGTAATGTATATTGTGAGCTAATATTTTGGCATATGCTAACATGACAGTGTGCTAAGTGCAGACAATTAACAGGTTATCTTCTTGTAAGAGGACCCCTTTACTAGAGAAAATAGAAAGTACAAATCATAGCAAGAACTCATCCAGCTACACAATTATTAGATCAGCTTCTGTCTTCCATTAAAGGATAATTAGCTCAAAGCTATATGAATGTATGGGGGAGGAGCTACTAAAGAACATAAGCCAACAACCCCACCCCCCCACATATTCCATGGTACAATGACATAATCTTTGAAAAACATTTGAAACAAACACAGAAAAAGTTTGAACTTTTTAGTTTTGAAATATAAGTTTGAACTGCAGAGCTTCCCAAAGGTCCAAATCATATAAACATACATTAGTTTTCTTTCAGCTTCTCTTGACTGATGTACACGGAAGGAAGCTCAGTGTGTTTACATAGTAGGCTAGAAGGTTTATAGGACAGACTTGGTCCAAGTCTTACATGAAAATTCCTTGCGAGGAGCTGAAGTGATTAAGGGGTAACAAGAATCTTTTATCTGTAAGACTACCATTTAACTGTATGAAAAATCAGCCACCACTATTGGGCAAGCAAACTTACTGGGCCATACTCTTTATGGAGCTATGTAATTGCTACAACATTGATGACTGGATTTTACATTCATGATCAGTGTCTTCTTGACCATGTGTCTCTCATTTGCCCTCACTAAAGTAATTAGAGTGATACACCACATTGCACATGGTTTGGATAAGTGGATTATGTCCTTTCTCTATCATGTCACAAGTGTCATGATAGAGAAATAGAGGTGAAGCTCTGTTTTAACACAGTTCAACCGTATAAAGTTGAGCAATGCTAATATAAATATGAAATATCTAGCTAGCTTAAAATACATTCTGGTTCATGACCTCATGTACTAAAAAAACACATTTTCTCACACTCCTGTAATAAACGTCTCTCTTAGGACAGATTAAATTAAGCTAAAATTCTGCTTTGAATTTGATAATCCGTTACCTACATATTAAGTAATATTGTAATACCTGAAATAGATCTGAATGGCTTAAGATCATCTTTTAAAGAAAACATCATTATAAACCCATATTCTATGGCTACCAGACAAAGACTTGGGGGTATTGGTTGAGGAGAAGCTCAACATGAGCCAGGAATCTGCCCTTACAGCCCAGAAAGGCAATCTTTTCCTGGGTTCCATCAAAAAAGGAACATGGCCAGTAGGTCAAGGGAGGTGATTCTGCCCCTCTACTCTACTCTGGTGAGCCTCACCTTGAGTGCTATATCCAGCTCTGAGGACCCCAACATAAGACAGACAATGGACCTGTTAGAGCAAGTCCAGAGAAGAGCCATGAAGATGGTCAGAGGGCTGATGCACCTCTCCCATGAAGACAGGCTGAGAGAGTTGGGGTTGTTCAGCCTGGAGAACAGAAGGGTCCAGGAAGACCTTACAGCAGCCTTCTAGTACCTGAAGGGAGCCTATGAAAAAGATGCAAAGAGACTTTGTACATGAGGATGTAGTAACAGGACTGGTGAGAATGGCTTTAAAGTGAGAGAGAATAGGTTTAGATTGGATATTAGGAAGAAATTCTTCCCTGTGAGGGTGATGTGGCATCAAAACAAGTTGTCCAAAAAATTGTGAATGCCTCATTCCTGGAAGTGTTCAAGGACAGGTTGGATGGGACTTTGAGCAAGCTGGTCTAGTGGAAGGTGTACCTGCCCAGGTCAGGGGTTCGGAACTAGACAATGACTCATGCAATTGTTAAGCAAGAAATACACAACATTTTCTATGAATTCAGATAAATTAAATGCATGGCAAAATATTACTGCAGTGTATTTTGAAAAATTGGAGAAATCTAGAGATATTCATATTTTCAGGAAGAATAAAACTTTTGAATGAAGTATATATCACATTTGAGTGTACCTCTGGTGTTGCTGTATTTATCTAAGAGTTGCATAACAGCAGAGTGTTGGGGTAGGGTAAGTAGAGAGGCAGATAGCTGAGTAATAAGAGAAGAGATGAAAGTGATGTGAAAAAAAGGGGGGGAAATGGATATAGACTGGAATAACACAAGGGTGGATATGATTTCAGAGGAGGACTGGAGAGAAATCTGAGAGTTATGTTATAGCTACAGAGAGGGATGATTAAAAAAGAAACAAGGTTTAATGATGTCGTAGGGAATGTCCTAAAAATAAAAGAACAGTTTGTTAGCAACTATTAGACATTATAACAGTTATGTGTATGAAAGAAAAAAGGTGTGATGGATTGACCTTGGCGGGATGACAGGTTCCCAGCAACCTGTTTTATCACTCCTCTCCTTAAATGAAAAATATGACAAAAGGTTCATGGGTTGAGATAAAGACAGGGAGAGATCACTCACCAGTTACTGGCACAGGCAAAATAGACTTGGCTTGTTGAAATCAATTTATTTTATTGCTAACCAAACATTGGAGAAGATAATGAGAAATAAAACCTCACCATTTACACCTAAACATAATTATTTAAAAAACATGTATAAATTTATAGATGAAATTTTTTTAGGAAACAGATCTTTTTTCCTTTCATAAGAAAATAGAAAAGTCAAACCAAAATCCTTTGGCTTTTCATTTTAAATTTTCATGTTAGCATAAAACCTAAATTTTATTCCTGAAGGAAATTCAAAGTCTTCTGTTGATTTTTTTTTTTTTTGAGTTTTTTAATATTCCTTAATAAGCTGGAAAGACATATTCAAAAATCTAATAGTAAGTGAGACAGGGAATCACATAAGGAAATGGCCTATGAGTTTGATCTACCAAATGCATTGAAGTAAATGGAATTCCATTTCTGTTTCTCAGTAATTCTAGAAAAATGTATCAAATTTTATGCCTTTATTTATGAAACACCAAACATTTCACTGACAGCAATGTCAGTGCTCTCATCTCTATTTTATGAGTTCTGTGACTTGCTAAAATCTCATTCCTGTAACTGAAGTGAGTAGTGTGAGTTATAAAACTATGAATACCATGAAGATTCAGAGATTTAGAGATAAATGATGGGAACAGCTGGAAATGGAAGGTTGATGCAGACTTTTGATAGCTTGGTGCTTAGTTTCCATTCTTTAATTTTCTATTTTCAAATGGTGATACCAAGTCTACATGCCTTCATGTGAGGCACATGAATAAGAAAATAACATTTTATCTGTGTCATATGATAATGAGTGTCCTAATAAGGTGCATAAGAAAATATATTATTTTTATTCAGTGCAGGTTATGCTGTACATAAGGCAAGAATTTAACTAAGAGTATAAAAAGGGTATTGATTAGTTGTGACCTGTGAAGAAAACATCATTCACCTCATGTATTTATCAAAAAATGTTAAAAAAAAAGCAAACCACAAAAGTTGACAGTCATATAATTGAAGACTGCACCGTCATACCTGAACACAACAGCAAGAATATGTGTCATTATTATTTTTTTTGAATAAAAATTTCCTTTCAGCCTAAACACTCATTGTAATGATTTTAGGGAAAAAAATAAATGCAAAAATATATCTGTCAAGATGTAGACTCCTGCTTTTTTTTTTTTTTTACTTTTTACTCTAACATAGAAGAAATACTTCACTGATGATCCTCTAAAATCTGGGAAAGGCAAAAGCTGAAGATAGGTAATATTTCTGAAGAGGTTCAGACCAAAAGTCTTTTGCTTTTCCTTACTTTTGACTCAGTAGTGAAATACCAACTTGGACACAGAGCTATGAGACACATTGGTTTGTAACTCAGTCTGAACACAATGAAAGGCTTTGATAGGTCCTGTTTTGAGAAGCAGGATGGTTAAGGAGGTGGCTTTCAGATATGCAGTGTGTCCTTTGAAGACCAAGTTCTGTCAGCTGGCATATACACTAGTCACTTATTCCATTTCTCCATCTGCAGTGGAAGATGACAGCTTGAATTCACAGAGCAAGGTAAAAGTCATGTTAACATTATGTGAGATAGCTGTGAAAGAACATGAGTTACTGCCAATTGTGTATTCCACTCACGGTGTGGGCCTCAGCAGGTTTCCTGTGTTCATGATAAGCTTTAGTGGCAGGAATTCAAAAGTCTGTGATGCTGAGCACTAGAAAGCCTGAGCTGTGGCACTCAGCTCTGCCAATAAAGTACACACAGTGACTGATATATGAAGAAACCTAGATTCAAAACACAAAGGAATGAGGCACCTACTAGATTAAAATTTAGTACTTCCACAACAGGGAGTTTATTCTGGAATCTGTGAGTGCCAAAGATGTCACAAACATAAGCAAATGATGCAGCATTTTCTGAAGGATACTCTATTGTTTTACCTCAGCTAAATGGCAACTGCATGACAGATCATCAATGGACTTCAAACAGAAAACAGATAAAAAACTCACAAATCATTATTTTTATTAGTAGACCCACATTATGAATAATTTCGGTAATTTTAAACCCAGAAACAGCAAACACAGTATTTTCTTTTCCCTGGAGATTTTAAACACCAAAATCCCCAGAGAGCTCCTATCTTGAAGATAGGCATGCATTGCTCTGCAGATTCCTTGACCAGATTTTAATTTTTGATGTTACCTGCAGTCTTGCTGAGGCAGCTCTCAGCAGGCCGGTCCTGTGAACCTTTTTAATGTGATTCTGCTCTTGGTCCAAATATGTTAATTGATATTCTCAAACATTATTTTAAATTGTATTCCCAGGGAAATTCTAGTAGTTTCTTTTACATGGACTTTCACTTCACAAATTAATATGATAGTGAGGCTACTTTTGGTGGTAGTAGAGGGGATTTAGTATGATCATTGACTTTCTACTCTCATCCTCACAAACCTGGTATAAAAAGGAGCTGCTGAGATGAGCAGGACAAACTACACACATATATAGTTCATCTGCTGCTTCTAAGTAGCAGAGTAATATGGGTTTCTGTGTCACAAGAGAAATTGTATACAAAAATCAGAAATAGTCATTTAGTAATTTAGTAAAAGTAATTCAAGGGAACTGAAGAGTCAACTGGGGGCCTCACTGTATAGTACAAAATTACATGCACTAAAACACTGAATAAGATTAAGTAATATGAATAGTATAAATTACTAACAAGGTATAGAACAATAACGGTTAAGTGTCATATTCAGACTATTTAAATTGGCAGTCATAGCATATTCAAGACAAATGTAAGAAATTGAGATCACCCACTTTCAAGATTTTCAAAACATTAGTTCCTACATAGACAAGAGAGAACTAGTCGCAGTAGTCTATTTAGACAGTGAAACCATTTCATATTAAGCTTTAACAAAAAAAAAAAGTATAAAATAAAAGACAAATCCCCACCCCCCCCACCATGAAAAACCACTAAATCATGATCAGGAAGAAAGGCAAAGTAAATGTCTCTTAGGTTCTGGCATTACTCCGGGTCACTTTAGATAAGAGATTTGACATGAAACCTTTGGCATGAAGCTAGAGGAAGGGTCAACACAAAAGAATGCAGTTCTTTTAATTATGTTATATTTGTAGTTTACTTGGAAGAATTGTAGTGGGAGAAAACAAAAAATCTGTCTCAACTCAACTGCACTGCTGACTCCAAGCCAGATAAACAGGAAAAGTTTAGAAGAATGGAAGCAAATAAATAGATTACAGACATGTTTCTTGTCTTAAACATTATTTTTAACTTGAAGTAACTTTGAGTGATTTCTTAAGCGCTTTTTTTGAAAACACTTCTCCTGAGTCAGTTTAACAAACTACTTGCAATGGTGTCTTTCATTGTATTACTAGAAACCTGGCTTCAAACGGCTCTTCCACCATGTACTTATGGGAATTTCAAAGAAATGTAGAGGCAGCACAGCCAGCTTCATTTATAGACAGAGAAGTAATACGTCTTGCACTTCTTTCTGCATCTTATTGATATGCAGAACTTATTGCTGGATTTTATTCCCTTTTCAATTCCTTCATTGAAAAATTAAAGTCAAAGAAGAAAATCAACCTATGCTAGTACAGCAGGATATTGTGATGTCAATTAAGATACCAGATAGGAAACAAAATTATAAATATTATTTCTTCAATCAGATTTTTACACAAATAGGAAAATACAATGGCTTTTTATTATATCATAGATAAAAAGTTGAGGTTCACATATATCTTATGGGCTGTCGTGCCACCAAACCCATTTTTTTTCATTTTGAAATGGAAGTATTAATCTAATATTTTGATGTCACTGTGGTGATTCATCTGATGATGCCTCTTGTCATAACAAATCTAACTTGTGATCCTCAGACTACAGAAGTGCTTAAGAATGTCAACTGTTGGTAAATCTTTCCTAAGAAAATAATTTTTACTATAATATTTATTTTAAAAAGAAAATCAGTTTAAGAAGGTTATTTCAAAATAATTATTTATAACAGTGTCATGGTTTAGCTGGTTCTTAGAAACTAAGCAGGAAAGGAGCTTTCTTTTTTTTTTTTTTTTTCCCCCCTCTCTTGTCCTGGAGGAGTTCAGGTTACTGCAGGAGCTGTAACAAGGTCAGAGTAGGAGCTCGGAGGTGACTTTGTTCTCATCCTACCTGTCAGCTGTGGATTCTGCCTGGATTTTCATTGAAGAGGAACTGTTTTGGGAGGTTCTCCCTCCTCCATTACCTTTTTTTTTTCTTTCTTGGCAACAGTTCTTGTGCACATCAAAGGGAGAGGCAAAAACTATACCTCATGATTCAGCCAGCAGGACGGAGTAAGTTCCTGTTGGGAAGGAACCATTTTTTCTCTCCCTCCTCTCTCACCGTTTTCCCAGTGTGGGGGGAGCGAAGACCTCCATTTTCGGTTTCTCCAGTACACCCATGAGGATATCCCCCCATGTGGCAACGACCAGTGATCCAACAGCAGCCCTTGCTGACTGGCACAAAGCACTGCAGGCTCTGCATTTCCAGTGATCCAGCAGCGCCCCCTATTGACTATGGTTAGAATTGCCCCAAAGGGTGCAAACTGAACAGTTTTCCTTTTTCTTTGTTTATTGGGTTGTTTTGAAGGGGATTATTTTGGGGCATAGGAGTATTGTTTGGTTGTTTTACTGGTTTTCTTTCATTGTTTCTGCCAATACACATATATCTTTTAATAAGGGGCTGTTATTCTTCCTTTTTCCACTCTTTTTTTTCCCCCCTCAATTGGAGCCTCTTAATTTCAGAATTTAAAGTGCTTAGAGGGAGGAGTTTGGGTCTTCCTCATTACTCCTCCTCAGCAAAACACCTGTGGTCCCATTTAAACTGAGACAAACAGTTAAAAAATGTTAAAAACAATTAACAATTATGTTTCCTAAAAAAATATTATTTCTTTAGGAAAAAATGGGGAAAGGCAAACAGTACTCAGTGTGAAATGCTGGTACAGATTAAGAAAGATGAAGATTATTGAAACACTCCTAATTGTATTTCAATCTATTTAAATGGGAATAAGTCATCTTATTTGCTTAGGAATTTTTCCTTAAAGCTCAAGTCATCTATCTGCCTCTTTAGGCATCTGTATATTTCCCTAAAAATCTGTTCTAAAATCTCAGTGGAGACCTACTTATTACTAGTGGTCTTTCTCAACTGTTAAGTGAAGGTGTGTAACTCCTTTTGACTACCGCAGTATTGACTCGCACCAAAATATTGAGTAGTTGTATCCTGGTTCTTTAAAAACATTTGATTCTGTGATTATAGAATTCTGAGTAGGGCTGTGTGGGTTTTTGTTTGTTCTTTCCTTCCGTCATTTGTACCTTTTTCTAGCCATTAGCAACAGAGAAGGTCTTGTTAATTACTTTATGCAGACAGCCAAAGCAAGTAAAATATGGAGTCAGTACTAATATTTTTATGTATTTTGCTCAAAGAAAAGCAACTCAAAAATAATTCAAAACCATTTAAAGCTTTTTTTAATGGTTGGACTGGGATTTAAACTGATTAAAAATTATAGGTAGACCTACAAGTACTTAACAAAACAGTGGTAGATACAACACTACAGAAGACATCAAAATTCTCTTATTCCATGCTTTGGAAGGTCTTAGCATCACAGCAAAATATTGACAATCATCAGCTTCTTAAATAGTAAACAGGGTAAATCTAATGATAGACTGTACTATTGTCACAGATCCAGAACACAGCATTATGAAGAAAATTAACTCTGTGCCATCTAAAACCAGCACACCCCTGTGCAGGAGGAGCTGAGCATCTCATCTTCCTTACATAAAAGCTCCACAAATATATCTGTAGTTCTGTAGACAGGACTTCAGAAACTTTACCAAAGAAAATGCAGTGTCTTATGAGTTTTATGGGTGGTATGTATCCAAA
>NW_020955459.1:152192-174390 GCF_003031625.1 Empidonax traillii | reverse complement strand
AGAAAATTAACTCTGTGCCATCTAAAACCAGCACACCCCTGTGCAGGAGGAGCTGAGCATCTCATCTTCCTTACATAAAAGCTCCACAAATATATCTGTAGTTCTGTAGACAGGACTTCAGAAACTTTACCAAAGAAAATGCAGTGTCTTATGAGTTTTATGGGTGGTATGTATCCAAACCTAGTTAGGAGTAGTGGCACCACCCTCAAAAAAGATCAGGTATGCCTGGTTTTTAATAATTCTTATACTAATAAGACAGGTTTACAAAATATCATGATTCTTTCAAAAATCTCTTCTTTGCTGCTTCTGCCTTAATGCTTAAACTTGTTGGGAATTATAATGGGAATTATAAGATTGGCTTCTACCCTCTGTCTCACATTTAACCTCCACAAAACTATGTGTGCTGTTGCATTCATCCTTGTAAACCACCTGATCTGCAGTCATGCCTTACCTGGAGTACACAGGAAATCTAGAGTGTCTAAAATGTCAGGAACTGCTGGTATAAGCAACCTCAGTACTTCTAAATTATATCAGATGAACAGGATCTGTTATTAAAAATGTTCTATCTGTAAAAGATCTATACATCTTAGGAAGAAATGCTCATGCTGGGTGGCTGCCTTGGGTAACTGATGGGAACACTTCCAACTTAAGCAAAAAGCAGTTTTTATTTCTTTGCAGTACAACCATCTTCATTGTGTCTGTCAGCTGATGCAGTGATCTAAACCATTTCTTTTCAGCTGTAAAAAACAAAGAGAATCTACTTATGCTATAAATGAAATGGTGAACATATTGTTTTCTAAAAGGTATTTTTTTCCTCTATTCTCTAGTTTGTCATATACATAAATTCCTGTTGCATATAACAGAATGAACAGGCTGCTAGGGTTCTTGTATATTAGAGAGTTGGGAAGAGGGTTTGTGTGCACTTTCCTATCTTTATGCATAGATTGATACAACGCATTAGAACATTGAAAAATTATATGCCAAATTTTAATGTAAAATTAGTAATTGAAGATATATAGATTTGAATTGAAGATACATAGATCTAAAACCAGGTGTGTAGAAGGCTCTTTTGAATTATAAAAAAATTCTACTTCACAGAATGTTTCACTGGGACAAGTTAAATTTAGCAAGTTTGAGAACTTTTAAAACATGGCTTTTTATCATCCAGTTTTTCTGAGACAAGGCATCCAGATGGCACTCGGAAAACACAATGATGAATCAAGCCTTTAGAATGCAATATTCATCACATTATCAGATATAGCAAGTTTTGCCAACACCTGGTAATAAGCAAATTATTCTTGCAGTAGAGCCATTCAATGGACTAAATAGAAACTGTGGGATATCTGTTAACAAGGTCTTCAGCTGCAGAGAATGTCTGGTTTTCATTTCTTCTGAGAAAAATCACAACACAAAAATCCACCTGAATATTAATTTTTAAAGAAAATACTTTAAAAGCATTATTTAATAGAATAATTTACTGAAGACAAAATTTCAGGGGGAAAAAAATGAATTTTTTTTCAAGACAATATTTCAGGTAAATGTTTCTGAACACAAATAGGAAGCAAGTAAATGTTCAGTTCTTGCTGGCTTTATGTTCCTTGAAAAAGTGACCCTTCACCTTTAAAATTTCCTTACTAATTTTTCTATTATAATCTATATTAACACCAGAATTCAGGATAGTATTTCTGTCAAATGTAAAAGAGGGAATAAACTTTGGTATTCTTATGGAAAGGTTTTTTACATCTGTCAACTGTTGTGTCTTATAAAATAGTTTAAATTCATATTTCAATGTACTTCTTTTCAATCACCTGCCAAAAATTACCTGAATATTATTTAAACATCTTTTTATGGAATTTTATTTAAAATATTGTAACTAAGGAAAAACCCTTTTGGTAAAAATAACAGCATTTTTCAGATCAGATTGATCAGCTTCTTGTAGTCACACAGTATATAGAATACTTGTGGACAAAACTACTCAATATTGTGGATTTTCTCAGTGTCTCATAATTGAATGTGAATTTCAGCTTTCAGAACTTTATCAAGATACTAATTTTCCATTATGGAAAAATAATTGTTGCTGTTGAGTACTAAATTGCACCTCAGTTTGTAAACAAACTAGAGACAGCAATTTAATTTCCATCATATGAGCCTACACAGATCTCCTTTTGAGACCATCAGAGCAGGGTGACCTTCCATCAGGGTAGACACAATATGAAGGATCCAGTATGTACATGTTAGAATCCAAGTCACTCCAGGCACGTTCTCCATAGTGTTTCCATGTCTAGTATATCCTCTGGACAGAGCAAACGTAAAAGAAATATGATAAGAGGCAATGAAGGAACTCTTAGCAGTGTGTACAGTACAGTTACATTTTTGGGAAATACACAGGAATTCTGTTCATCCACACCCATTGACCCAGGAAAAATAGTTTTATTCCTTCAAAAAATATTTAAGGGCTCAAACTAGAATGGTTATACCTTATCACGATTCAACATTTACTTACCTAATTCAAGTTTTATACCCCTGTATAAAAGGAAAATTATACTCTCTTCAGTGCAGTATTTGATTACTTGTACTAGATCTTTTAGCTGTTGTTTTAGTTCATGAGTGTATATTTTTTCGCAGTTTTTTTCTCCTTGTAAGATATCCCAGCAGGCATACACAAGTCCCAACTGATTTACAGTACTGACATTGATGAAAAGCTATTAGGGTTTATCATAATCACATTTCCTTCATGTTTCAGCTAAGAAAAGAAAAAGTAACAGTGATGCTAAAAGAAGTCATGGTGACCTACAGTCAATTTTTTTTCTCTTTCTTATCTGCCTTTTTTTAGACATAAATTAATCCACTTAGACTGCTAATCCAACTTGTTAGTGGATTTGTAGAGTGCTTGTTCTGCAACCAAAAATTACATTTCTTTCATAAATATACTTCAATTGGTATATTAGAATTCAGAGAATCTGGATTATGGCAAACTTCTAAATTACTGTCTCCCTGTAGTCGTGCACTATTCCGTAAAAATTATGAAACTGTCACTTAAACATAGATCTAAAGCTCAGGATATACTTGTAGTCCCAGAGGAGTGTTGTCTGAAAAGATGTCATTCATGGTCTGCTCCACTTAAAACCACCACTGTCACAAAAAAAAAAAAACAGACCACTCTGACCCCCCAAAACAACCAGCTAGGCTTTTTGCTTTTCTTTCAGTGTTCTAAAAAGGTAAATGCATTTTCTTTTTGCAGTTTCCCAGTATTTAAAATTGATTTACTTGAAGGAGAGTCTTGTTAAACCAGACTAACACTTCTGAATTCTGTTCCATTTATGTTCAGCTATTATTCCCTCTTTCTTAACCACAGTTTTCTCAATGGAGAGAAGACTCCAAATCTTGTTAAATCTTTTCCAGCTAGATCCTTTTGTGCAAACTGTGGGACATGAATACACAGTAATCTTGACTCTGAAAGAAGATAAGTTTGGCCCACATATATAACAAGTAAAGTTCTCTGGTTTGACATAGTACTCTGGAGGTTGAAATCTGCTTTTCTTTCTAGTTAGAGATTACAGCAAACAGAATACCTTATTATGCATAATACATATGAGTTATGCCACTCCATTCAATTCCATTCCGCTGTTAATCTGAGGGGTTCTTCATTTGCTTTTTAAATTAATACACTTTTTGAGGACTGTTTTATTCTCCCTAAAAGAAACCTCCATTCTTTAATATGTCAACTGTCCTTAGGTTTCTATTTCTCTTCCCTTCAAATAGCTATGCTGTAACTGAAATCAGTTGAATAATTCCCATAATTAAATGTAATCCTACCTATAAGGTGATTTAGTTTAAGACAGGCACTCTTTATAGATAATTAATACATTTTATCTTTGAAAAAAATATTCCATTTCAAAATTCCAATTCTCTTAGCTGATTATTAAAGGAATTTAGGATGTAAAACTAAAAAAAAATCTAAACTTCTGAAGTTTACCACTGCATAGATTGCATCCCACCCTAATTCTTTGGGATAGAGATTGAGCTAAAAAAGAAATAATAGAGTTAATAATATACTAAGAAAGAATATAACTAGGTACTTCCAAATAATATCATCATAAGGACCCCTCATACAACTTACTTCAGTTATTTAATTCAACTTTTTTAATTCAGCTCAAGCTAGCAAATTATAAACAGAATATATTTGTGTGTTTTCAAGTACACTGCTTGTGTACTTGAGTATTAGGCACACAGAATTTTTCTTCTTGACAGGAGACATACAGAATTATATACAGGATTATTTTAAATAGTCTGGAAGAAATATTTCCCTTTACAAAACAGTAAGAAAAGCTATAGTGGGTATAATTAACATACAGAGAGATGTAGAATTCCAGCTATGTGCTTCTAGCTCTCTCCTGCTAATTGCAATAACAAAAAAAAAATTACACATATAAATAATTTATTCTGGATCAGGTACAGTGACAAATATTTGACATCAACTTCAAATGCGCTATGCAACACATCTATAGGAATGAAATGATGTTTCAGTTTATTTAGCTGCTCAGGAAGTCTGCACAGATTACTGATTCTCAAGTTGTTAAGTAATAATTTTCAAGGTTAGGAATTCCTCACTTCCCTCATATTATGCTACTGCTCAACTGGAAGAATTTCATCTCCCTCTGTAACATCTGGTGCTAACTGCTGCTAGACAGAATGTTGGACTAGTAGAGCCTTGCTTTGTTCTCCTGTATCCACCAATATGTTTATGTACCACTGGCTGAAATACACAAGTAATCAAATCAAGAAAACAGCTTAAGAAAAGAATTGCTGCAGTTCCAATTGAAATGGAATTACTGGAAAAAGACAGTTTAAATAAGTGTTTATTTGCTCTGTTGCCTTCTAGTCCCTAATCTGACTAAGAAGTGAGAAAGGCCTAATGTATTATTTAAATAAAGAGAGTAGGTACAGCAACAAACAACACTGCAGCATGTTTAATTTCTGTCTGTGAATCATTAAAATCACACAATAGCACCTGGTGTTCATTTCAATCAAGACTGAAAATCTTCCACCTACCTTCTTTGCCATTTCAGTTATACAGTCCACTGACTCTTAAATTTTAGAAAATCAATCACTGAGGTATTGATTTAAAAGAGGTATAAAAATCAAAGCTGAATGAACACATCTGACTTGTTCATAATGCATGGTCAGTTTTGGAGAAGAAAAATTGCAAAATAATGTGGTGGTGGAGAAACAGTTGGACTGTGACTTGAATAAAACAGATTACACTGGCAACAAATCAATGATAGAGCGACGCATTCCATTTCATGCCTTTTGCAATAGACAGATGCAGAAAGGTAGTGTGGATGATACAGTCCCATCAACATTCCATTTTCTAAGCTGGGAAGGAGAATAAAATGTATGCAGGCTCTGAGAGAAAATGACATGTTTAGATATGGAGTTGCAATAGTTATCTGTCTTCAAAACCAAGTTTTGTTTGGAATTGTACACTGCTGCCCACTACATTTGATGAAGATATATTTTCACAGCAGAAAGACCTTACAATAGTAAAATACTTGCCAGAATTAACTACCTACAGAAAATAAGAAACGGCCTGTTTCACTAGTAGGTTACATTTCTTTATTATACAGGAAAAGAGGGAGACTTGTTTTTCTTTATTATATTCCCTCTCTTTCTTTACTGCCACCTTGCCTCTTTAAAATTTTGTACCAAGACAAGCTTCGGGCAGGATTTTATGCAGAAAGTAAGAGATGAGTGAGAAATGAGGCAATAAAGCATGAACATAACAGCTTAGAACACATGATCAATTCCTGCCCTAAAGACAGCTTCATCCATTCCAGATCCACAAGTGTGGTGAAATGAGAATAAGAAGAATCTGTGTGACAGAAAGAAGCAAAAGGCTTGGTCTCATTTAAGTTTGTGGCTCTCCCTGTAATGCATATGAATAAATAAAAATGTAAGAATATGACTAAGAGCATGTCTGCTATAAGTGATAAATTTATTACTTAAAGCATAATATTCTGAATAGAGAGCAAGCAATTCTGTGAGTTGATTTTTTTTTCCTCTTTTTGATAGAGCAGGCTTTCTTACATGGTCTAGTACATTGCAGAGAAATTAGCAATAATAGATTGCTAAATAAGTGCCAATTAGTTTGAGAAATGTTCAACAGCTAGATTATTAAAGGGGAGAACTTGTTTTCTTTTCTTTACTTTGGTGAATGAGCCAAATCATTCATAACATTTGCAGATAAAAGTGTTTTCCATCTCACAGAAAGGAATAAAACAGTCTCCTGAAATCCTGAAATCCAGGGATTTCCTTAAAATAGAGTGTAGGCATATGGGAAGCCTTTACGGCAAAAGTGAATCCGAGGTGAGCTTGTAGAATTTCTGATAAAACATGCTTTGGAGACAAAGTGAGGATTGACAAAAGTATATAAACATACCATTCAGGAAATGTCAGTTTTGTGTGATTGGTTAGGTTTTGTTTGGCTTTGTTGGTGTTTGATTTTGCTTGTATTTGAGGTTTTCATTTGTTTGTGGGTTTTTTATTTGTTTGTGGGGGTTTTGTTTTGGGGCTTGTTTCTATTTTGTTTGTGGATTTCTGCATTTGTTTAGTTTGGTTTTGTTTTTTGGTGTGTATGTTTCTTTTTTTCCCTGGAGATGGAGGAAAGGAAGGAAAATTTCTCAATTAGTAGAAAAAATAGGTGGGAATGCAGAACTTTGCACACAACTTAAGTTTATTCTGACCCAAAGGCAGCAACATCTGGAGAATATCATTACTGCCAGAGGCATTTCCTCTCAGAGACTTCTAACCTTGGACATAAAAGGGGAAATCCTCAACTATCATAAAGCTTCATTTCAGCTAAAATGGTGGTAATTAGGCTTGTAATATTCATTGTCTGTTTTACAAAAATTGCTCATCAGTATTTGTCCCTGATTCCAGGCAATCAGTCACAGAAGGGACCTGTAAGAGTCAGCATGTATAACCCTTAAATTAATGGGCCATAGAGGGATCAAACCAACTGTTTTGGCATTATTAGCACCAGGCTCTAAACAACGGAGTTAATCTCAGGGTCCACAGTGATCACTGTCTTTGAAAAAATACAAATCAACAGGTTTAAAACTCTGCTAGGTTTTGCTTCTTCTGATTTACCTAGTCTATAACAAGAATAAAATAAGAATTCCTTCTAAATTATAGGCATTTTTACTTAACACTTTTTTACATAATGTGAGGAAAAAAGTTCATTTCTGAGCAATGCATATACCAAATACAATATATACCAAATATAATAACTTTAAATTCTTGCACTTCAGGAATTAAAGTTGTAATACTCTAAATTGAAATTTCTCAAAGTTCCTGTAAAATCAAGACTTTTCAGTTCAAATGGAAGAGAAATCCCAAAGTAAAAATTTTTCCTTGAGACTTTTCTATTACAACTCCTCTGTAGAACATGAATAAAACTCTACTTTGAACATAACAAGCATAACAACATATTATAGAGTAAGACAATTTCTCAAGGCAGTATTCATAGTTTTTAGAATTATCACAAAGTCATAAATAGTAAGAAGTATGCTTATCAGTGTCCTGGTCATGTTGCTGATCATTGTTTTTTTTTATAATTGGTCAAACCTTTCAGGTTTTACATTTGCTAGCAGGAATGGGTACTTCTCTTATAGAGCACCTAATACATTTCCAATGGTACATAAATAAATAAAAATAATTTTTAAAAAGCAACTTTAAAAAGCAGAACATTCAAGATACCAAAATCAAACATTCAAAAATAAAAATTAAAAAAAATTTAAAAAAAAAGGGGGGGGGGGGAAGATTTTTTCAGTACTTTCCTGGAGAACATGATTCTCAAGTACTTATATTTCATGGCACTTCATAGACTCTTAGCAGACTTCTCATCACTGTTACTTTCTACTGTGAGTTTACAGAGCTTGTGCAAATGACATGGATATCCCGACTTTGTAAGAACAACTTCCATTACCACATGCTCCAGGATGAGCTTACTAATGGCTAGATGCCAGTTACAGGAAGAAGCTTACAAAATAATAAACAAATTAATAATAGAGTAGCCTAGGCAGTTTATATGTTTGAAGCCTGGACAAACTACAAGGAATTGCAAACACAGTTTTGTAATGGGAAATTTTCACACAAACCTAACTGTAGGCATCACTACCTGTGTCACCAACAAGAACAGGAAAATAAACGAAATAACACTGCTTATCATTTCTTCTTCACACAGAACTGAATATAAAAATTTGGCTGACATTGCCTGTGTTATTAAATTTGACAGTTTGCAAGGAGTGTCGATGAGTAAGACTTTTACTTGCTCACAACTCCACACTGGAATCTGAAAGTGGGAAGTTGGGGTTATGCAGAGAGAAAGTGCTGATCATACTTTGGTGGCACTTGGGAAATTGTGCCGTTCTTCAGGAAGTCTTCATGGCTATAATTTTTCCCCCCTCACTTTATAAATCATGACATATATATATTTCCATGAGAACTAGTCAAGGTAGAAAAACTCTAGACCTGCTTTGCTATGAACTATGTAAACCTCAGGTCATTATGGCAACAGAGGGGAAAATTTCTTTTTTTCCCTTTAGGATCTTTGATAAGTTTTAACACTGATACTGTAAAAAAGCACTGTTGCCATGTTTTTTAATAACAAATGTGAACACTGTGGACTTTTGATGAGATAACTAAATAAAAATGAACATTAGAGAATAGATAATATTCTTATAACAGTTATGAATGTCTTACAATTTCCATCTTGTTCCACCAGATAAGTCTCCCTGTCATTGCAACCATTTTCACCCCACTTATGAACTGCACCTTTAGCTTTTATTCCAGGTACATGCTAATTTTATCACTTCTCTGATTTATATCTTCTTCATTGGTTACATTTACATAAAGAATATTTAAAAATTAGAAGAGGTACTACTTTTTTTTTATTATTTAGTAACTTTACTATTATTGTAACGATATTACCTGTAGAAAAAAATTCTAAATACTTAAATGCATTCAAGTGATATTTTACTGGAGCTAATTTAGAAAAAATATACATAGAGATAATAGTACAATCAAAAGACTTGATAAAAAAACCAAACAGTTTTCTTATTTATCCATTATTATCTGCTTGCATTTACTTTTATTGGTGTGAATGAGTATCTGACATTCAGAACAGTAAAGATAAAGGCTAAACAAATGCTGTTCAGAAGGTCTTTATCCATTAGCAAATGGTTTTCCCTTGTTTTTCCTGCTGATAGAAGTAGCAACGCCAACAGTAGGGAAAAGAGTGCTAAGAATGGAACTGAAGTCATTGCAAGTTGTACTTCTTAAACTTGTAAGTGAAAAATGGATTGACTATATCGGAATTCAATGCAGTCCCTAAATAACACATAACTACTTTGCATTTCAAGGATATCTCAGTTGGGGGCATGAAGGTGTAAGCATTTCTCACATGGACTGGAAGAGATAACTTTTGGAAAAAAAATCCAATACTTTTAAGTGTTGATATTTCTAAGTAAGGTACACTAACCACTGTGTGAGTGAGACAGAAGTGAAAAAGAGAAAGGGAAATGCACTTGGGAGTTGGGAGCAGACTGAATGAGACCAGAGGAGAGTGTAAAAATGAGTCCTGTTTGAGGATAAGAAAATTCAGTTGCCAGTGACATAGAGATAGTTAAGGACTCAGATAAAGCTCGTGTCTTAACATTCTGCCTCACATTTGCCAAACAAATAAACTCCTGTTTTCCACTGAATTCCAGCTGAATCTGTCCAAACAAAAGATAAGGGAGCAAGGAACAGGTCTGCTAAAGTCCATGAAGAGTGGGAAGGCAATTGAAAAAGAAAACAGTATTTCCTAAAATCTCAACCCACTCTCGAGTTGCCACCTTGAACATTTCCCTGTAGTTGAGTGACTACATCCTTGTTCCACAAGATTAAATAGATTTTATTTCTACCAAAAGAAAAAAAAAACAAACTGTACAGGAGGTTGCTATGCAAGACCACAGCAGTGAGAATATTTAACCCTTGCAGCCTACAAAGCTTACTGCTCCATACAGTGCTGAAAAGACCTTGGCAAAAGAGTAGATTCAGACCAATGTCTATGCTGAATGTTTAGTGGTTGGAGACTCACAAAATGTGTAAGTCTAGAAATGTGACTTCTGACAATAAAAGTCCTTTGCTGATTTGCATCAGAGAAATAGATACACACTGAGAGGAATGAGGGTGTAGGAGAGGTTGGGACTTCCCTCTGCAGGGAAGTAAGAATGCCAGCAGACTGGGTTCAGGGGAGAATGGTGGCTAGAGACAAGCTGAGGCAGAGAGGGCAGTGAAAATGTCCATGGAAGAACAGTGTGATGCACACAGCTCTCAAATTCCCCCGCTGAAACAGCATGACTGCATAACACATGCAGCCCTGAGAACAAATAGGAATTAGAAGTTATCTACAAACCTATAATCTTGCTGGATTTACAGACATGCAGAAATAGCAAGAATGACTGGAGTGCAGCAACGGACAGAAAAAGGGACAGGTCCCACTCTTGGCTCCTGGCTCCCTGTCTCTTAGGGAGTAACACCTATCTTGGTAGTGCTCTGACATTAGCATAAACACAGTTGAAAGATAAAGATCCAAAAAAGGGAAGAACAGGAAAGTGCAGAGTGATGAAGAAAGAGGTGTTGGTGTGGAGAGAAAATAGGGAAAAAATAGAGGGAAGAGAGGAAAATTTCAGAAAAAGACAAACAAAAGAAGTTAACAGGAATTTTGATTAGTTGATTTAGCACACCTCTATGAATGTAAGAAGCCCTCCTGTTAACAAACTGCTGATTTGATGATATAACAGCAAGGCCAGAAGCTGAAGATATGGCAACTAATGAACACCTCATTTTAGTCTTTAAACATGTCACTGAATTTATGCAATTTATGCACTCAAATTTAATTTCTCATACAAATGAAAATAACATTTGAATTTATGTGTGAATATATTACTTTTAACTTATGCTGAAACTTCTTTATTAGTGTCAACTGTGACCATATACTTCTTTACCTCTAATGTGGGAGCAAGTTAGTAATTTCTCTTCTTTTTTGTATTGTGAAAGAGGATATGATTGTATCAGACCCTCTCTAAATATAAGGGAGTTTTTAAAATGGTTCCTTGGCTTTTATTTGTAAGAAATATAAACTAAACAAATATCCAGAATGTCAAATCTTTATACATAGACTTGCAGCTATATTTGATTATTAATCTTTGCCACAACAAATCGAATTCCTCTACAGGCAGCCATGTGTGTTGTTGCAAATGTATACTCTGGTTTGACTTAATAATCACAGAGTCATTATTTCTTTATCCAGCATTTCAAGTTGTGTATATTTATTCTGAAAAGACAAGAAATGTACAAGGCATTTAGCTTAGACTGTTTGAAAGCTATCAACTGTTTAAATGACATTTTCACCTTCAGCAAATACATCTTTGCCTGCTAGAAATAGTGATGCTATCATGGTGTAGGCAATCTATGATACAGTCATGTCACAAATAGGTGTCAACTCTTATTACATTCTCAAGTATAAATTCCACTTATCAGTTCCCACATAGTTGCAGATGTTTTAACAATCCCATTTTACTGTGATTGCACTGAGGCTCAACCTCAAATGCTTTATGATATATTTGTGGGAGTTACTGTAGATTACCAGATTTGGGAGCACTAGGTGTAGTTTGTAGCCACCTGGGATTTTTCATTTCCCAAAGATATTGAATTTATTTTTAATTTATTGTCCAAACAATATTTATTGTCGATAAAAAAAAAGGGAAATAATTTTTAATGTTTCTTCACAATCTGGTTTACTTCACAAAAAAATTACTTGCTTTTTGAAATTAGGACCTGACTTTTCCTTTTCTGAAATATTTTCTTCAGGAAAATATATCAGTCAACTCATACTCCGATGATTAATAAAGTTCCTGGTTAATGTCAAATCCCATACAACTTATTAGAAATGTTTTTTTAAAATAAATATTTTGAAAAATAATAATTATGCCAGGGTTTCTATACATATAACTTTTAAAATCAGAACTACATTGCTCGGAGAAAATTCATCATCTACTAAACACACTCATGCTACCTTTCTGCTTCTTATATAGATTGTTTCTGGTGTAAAGCTAGATTCTATTTTTCTTAGCTTATTAAATTTTGAGAGCTTATAATTGCTGTAATATACTACTACATAGAAACAAGCCAGACAATGGCCCACTATGGTTCTAAAATGTATCACTTTGCTACTAATTTATATTAATTTTATAGTACCATTCTGAGTCAGGTACTAACATCTGACAATTCCAAATCAGCTAGTAATACATAAAATACTGAAAATAAGCATAAGACATAGTAGTTAACAGAGACAATTTTAGAAAAATAAGTCTTGCCTCTAGCTAGTGGGATTGCACTTTGCTGAATGCTACACATTTATACTGTTGTAATAGAGGAAATAAAAACCAAATCTGAAAAAGAAAGACAGCCTTTTATAACATAAGTCATGGTTTTTCTTCTAGCAACCACGTTGCAGGGTCACTCTATTTTATGTTAATTTACCTGAAAATTTTTCTCAGCTCGGTAATTTATATTTCTGTCTTTCTAGGCATTGTGCATTTATCTTGAAATCTTTCTAGTCTCTAACATTACTCTGTGGTTAATAAAGTACAACAAATACTACAATACACTCATTTTAGAGCTTAACTTTGTCACTAACTCAAAGTTTAATAACCTAAAGTGGATGGGAACAGTGAGAGGAAGTCTAACTTAAACTTCTACTTTCCCTAGAAAGTCAGTTGAGAGAAATGAACTTCTGAATGTGGAAGAGTTTGCTTAAGAAAGCTGGATACCTGTTCTATAGGGATGCAGAGAATCAATAGAAAGTGATAAATACCATTCTTCCCATAGGATGTGACCTGCTTGACACTTCACCAAACAAACTTTACAGTAGTCATTATCTATTACTTAATAGTCTAATAGTGAGGTCCTACAAGACATCCTAGGATTCTCTTAGTTTGAGGTGACTGAATGTAACTTTTCCACAGATCAGAAAAACAATACAAAACAAAACAGAAAAACTCTCCAACGAGAAAACAAAACACAAAAGGGAAAAGGTATCTTTGGTCTCTTCTGAACCACAGTGTAGCCACTCAAGTAAGAATCTCAGTTCAAAAGAGCAGCAGACAAAAAGTTGGTTTGTTTGGAAGTATTTTTAAATATTTTTAAATATTTTTAGGGAGGAAAACTCTCCTATGACTGGTGTGAGGCCCCACTAAATCTGTAGGCATTTCCTATTTTAACTGAATGAAAATAAAAATAGTATTTGGGATAAGGAGCAGAACCTCTGCTTGGCCTCAAGGGAGTACTCCTCTACTCAGAAGTTTCTGCCTTGCCTTTTTGTTGCCCCTGCCCCAGGACATGCATAGAGACACACAACAGCAGCACAAAATGGTATTAATCCTTTTCACTATTTACAAGAACCAGAGGGAAAAAAAGTCACTGTAACAGTATGACTCTTCATAGTTAGCAAAGTAGCTTGAGTGTAGTGTAAAGTGTGTCTTCTCTTTCAAGACAGTGAATGCCACCTCCAGCACAAGTCCAGGTCAGGGCTATTTGAGGAGAATGAGAAAGCTTCGAAGATATTCCTAAACCAATATCTCTGCATCTTCTACCATCAAATAAAAATAACCAAGAAATTACATTTTTGCAATATATCCAGATACTGTCAATAGAATTCAGTGTTTCACAAAAAAAAAAAGAGATGAGCCCTAAAGTTCCAAAGTTGCAGTATGATATATAACATGTTTCTATCATGTACCATGATTATCATTAATACTTTATTACTACAACACTGCATTTTTCACATAACAAGGATTATTTGTCCTTGAAAAAATAAATTCATTTTAGATAAATTTAAAAATACTCAACATTTCATGTTTGAACAAAACATTGACGATCACCTGCATCTAAATTTTATAGAGTGCTAAAGAGTGTTTTACGGTTAATAAAGCTGAGCGTGATGAACATAACTAACACTAACAGGTATTGTTTGCTCATAAGTGCTAAAATTATTGCATTCTAAATCAGACATTTTTAGTGATCAAGGAAGATACGTTTAGACTGGAATTCAGCACTGAGGTTTCAGACAGAAGATGAGCTTGAAGGTAATAGCAGTGAAATTTCATACTGTCTCTAATTATTTTCACAAGACTTCATGCTCAGAAAACAAGAAGGGTTACAATTATTAGCAGATAATGCTAATTCTTCCTTTCTTCCCTGAGTGAGGTAAAAAATTCCTGAAATATCAGGACACATCTAAAGGGGAACAGAAAAACAGTCCCATGTTACTTTACAGCCACAGCTTAGGTTATAGTTCTACTTCATTTTTCTAAAGCACAAATACCTTCATAAGGCAGACCAGTTTGCCAGTCAGGACCAATAGACAGCAGGGCTGAAACACACCTGCAATATAGCCCAGTCAAACACTGGGTGCTCAGGACTGAGGCCAAATGGCCAAGAGTGACACAGCAGGTGTCCCAGGTGATACTGGTCAGGACAACAAAACCTAATTTTGCACTCCAGTCTTGCCACAGGCATTCCAGACCTCCATGCTTAGTAACAACATCTGGGTGAAAAAAGTACAGTGCCCAGTAAAGGATGACCTAGTTAAGCTCTACTTGCTCATAGTGGACACGCACACATTCACCAGTCAGGTTGTATATGAATGCAGTATTGGTTAACATAATTTTGATGTCACTTTCTCTTAGCTTTGAGAAAAGGCTAATGGATAGACTAAGGCCTAGAGGTGCACAGCAAAGAAAAAAGAGACGACATTTGCAAATTGCAGCAGGGGAAATTTTAAACTGCATTTCATGAAAATAGAATCTTAATTTTTGGAGTGGCAAACTCAGAGACGTTGTGAAATCTCTAACCTTGGGTAGGACCCTGAACAACCTGCTCTGACTTTGAAACTAGCTCTTTTTTGAGCAGGAGATTAAACAAAATGACCCTCACAAATCTTTTCCAAAGTCTTTGTTTTATGATTCTAATACAGGAGGATTTCACTGACTTTCTGGCAAACTTTTCCTTTATAAATTTCTTTTCATAATTCTTATCCCAGCACAATAACTGAGAAAAGAAAAATAATACTTGTGAAAGTTGACTAGCTGATTTCTTCATATATTTATTCAAAAGTGTAAAAGAAATACTGATCTATAATTTTAATTCAGTTGAGCATATCCAAATCTTGCCAGGAATGAGCAATATTGCAGCAAAGACTTAGAAACACTGTTGCTCATTATCCAAATACTTGAACTGGAACAAATATTTTAAAGTTCAAATAAAAATGACAATACAGTGATGATACAGTTAAATAAAGTGAGGTTTGCATCCATACGATCTCCACAGTTACTACTTTGGTCCCGAAGTTCAGAATGAAAAGATACTGTAGAATAAAAAGCTATTGGAATTTAGTATCTGTAAGAAGATGAGGAGCTATGAATAGACTGATTTTCATGTGGAAAGATTAAAGATATCTTTCAGGCCTTTTTTTTTTTTTTCCCATACATCTGGAATAAAATAGAAATAAGCTTATTCAGATACACACATTATTCTTCATAATCATTAATCATTTAAACTGTTACTGAAATTTAAAGGTTTCATAAAGTTTTCTTCTAATTTTGTGTGCCCAAATATAGGTTAAGAGTGCTAATGGACACAATCCAAAATTCTTAGCTTTATCCTATTGGTCTGTGTTTCCAGAAGCCTTATCTCTAAGCTTTCTTCCCAGATATTGTACCTTGAGATAGACACCACACCGGATAATAAATATGAATGTTTTAGCAAAAGACTATATTGACTTCTTGAAATGTTAAGGAATATGGGATTTTTAAAATGCCTCTATGTGTCTTATTAATGAACTCTTTTTATGCAGGTATTGAGATCAGAACATTGGTAGGACCAGAAAGTAAATACGAAAAGAGCATTTTTTTTTTTAATATTTCTTGCTGAAGAAGAAAACAGGTGAGTAAAATTAATGGGTTCATCCAAATAACAATATGAAGTTTTTACTTGATTTTAATGCACAGTTGATGGCATGTTGTTTAATACAGTACTTACAAACCACTTGCAGAGATGTGGAGATTGTCAGAATAATACCTCTGTCTTCCTTACATGCTCCTTACAAAAGTAATTCTGAATTGACAGGAGATTGTTAGGTTCCTTTAAAAGCTTTTTTTTTTCTTTTAAGATAGTCATGTAGCTCTTGAGGAAAGCCCACCAATAAAGGAAAATTGTTTAAAGATTATATATTATACTATGTACTTATTAATTTTAACAGTATATATCTCTAATTTATCCATGAACATAGGTAATCTTTTACAGTCTGTCACATTTGTATTTGGATTTGTATATATCAAAATATTCAACATATATAAACTCAAATACATATTATATATAAAACCAAAAAATATCTTCAGTATTCAGAAAGTAGAAAAACCTCATGAAAAAGATTTATATAGATGCTCACAGAAAAAAACACTTTACATGAACCTATATCATATTCATAGCAGCTGAAATGCAGCTATTCCAATCTCATACTAGATATAAAAAATTAATATGAATATGAAATATTAGTGGAACAAAAATACTTTCTGAAGAAAAAAAAATCTTATCTTTAAATAGTCAGATTAAGATAGTCAGATTCCATAAACTAGCTTGACCTATATAATAACAATTAACTCTCCACTTTGAAAATTTCTGAGAAAAAATGTTATATTTTAACCTATTCAGTCTTACTTAATTTAGACTTTTTAGCTGTTTGGGAGATATAGAAAATGGTAATAGTACTGTTTCAAATTAAGCTAAGGAAGCTTACTAGTGGATTAGGTATGGACACACAATTTTTTTTTTTTTAATAAAAAAGGTCTGAATCAGCAAGCTGTCTTATAATGCATTGCTGAGGCCAATATGAAAACACATTCATGTCAATTTGGAGACCATTTATTAATACAATTGTGCCCACTCTGACATGACTGTACCAGCACCTCCTACAAAACTACTTTGTGCTGATCTGATATGAAAATGCAGTTTTACAAGATCTCACATTGATTTATGTAGTACACAACTGCAGAAATAGTTGTACATTATAATACATCAAACACTAGGTCAAAAAAAGTGGTTTAAAAATTCTTATGGAGTAATTTTTAGCACTATTTGCTGTGTAGAGTTGAACTTCCTGTTAATGCGGAATATTTTCTATTCATGTTTAAGCTAATATAGGAGGACAGAAATCCATTTTCCTTGTGTACAAATCAGAAATGTCAGAAGTATGTGCCTTTAGCTGATCCAGCATATTGTAAGAATCAATCACAATGATGTCCATATAATCTCCCTTCTACTGTAAACATAACTCCCAGCCAACTGCACTTCCCTCTTGCCTAGTCAGCAGTGTTACTGAAAATGCCATTTTTCCCATAGCCAGAATAAGGATGATTTTACTTTTTTTAGTGAACTTTTCCACCTTTCTTTTAAGTTATTAATCATCCACTTTATGATTCCTTTATGGTTCCATAGTTGCCACCAACTAGCTTCAGACGTCAAAGATCCATGGTTAATTCACGTAAATTAATTTTTCTTTGGTCAATTCTTATAGAGAAAAATTTAGAAACTTACTAGCTGGGAAGTGTTGCAGAAAGAAAGGAGATGGGAGCATTGTTCTTCTTCTCCTGAACATTCATGTTGTGCTAGACATTAGGAGGCGTTTTTTAACTGTTTCTATTGATTTGAGATTTCTGCGTTTTGGATTTCATGCAATCCAAAAAGATATGAGCTGTACAGATTGCTAAATTATCTATGTGTATCGAATTTCAAGTTAGGTTTTCTAATCACTTTACCTTCTGCAAATATCCTGCGAGAACTAGGTTTCAATCTTCTTACTTTGTTGGCTACTCCATACTATTGATCAGAATTTCCAAGAATGATTTTTTTGTTGTAGAGCTCAATCAAGATCAGTTTGAAAAATTCTAACTAAGCCAGAGATATCTTTTCTAATTTCTCACTTTTTTCTTTCTTTTTATCTCAAATTTGCCTTAAAAGTCTCCTCTTTTTTTTTTTTTTTTTTTTTTTTTTTTTTTTTTTTTTTTTTTTTTTTTTTTTTTTTTTTGGTCATAATTCTACTTTGTATAACCCTATAGACAAGGAAGCAACACAGAAATTAGAGCAGTTTAAAGACAGCAATAGCTTTCAAATGTGAGAGTTGTTTTTTCTAATGGTATTAACATGGATTTTTTTTTGTTTTAAATAGCAATTTTAATGGAAACATTTTTTCTTAAGTTTCCTTCTTCTGGAGTCATTAATGAATACAGCTTTAGATGAAAGAGTCTACTTTTTTGTTTATTTTTTGCTCTTTTTTTTAAGCAGATAAGGGTTATACATTCAACATTTCACCTGAAACAATAAACTCAATGACATGAACATATCAGGAATAAGCAAGAGCTAATTCTGCTGTTACTAATCTTATCACATATACATTAATAGTTTTGCTACTTGGGAACTAATAGGATGTTTCAGAAATTAAATGTAAGTTTTAGGAATGGTTATTTGAAATAAGAACACATATCTATCTAATAAAGTATTCTGTGCTTACTACAGGTGAAAGGATACTTAGAAAATGAATATAAAAATGGGTTGTATATAGAGTTATCGTTTCCCCAGTATTCTCTCTCTCAGCTTCCAACACTTTGCAGTATTGGCATCTCCTTAGTTAAATTTTCTATTTATAACTTGGCATTTAAAAGGTCTAGAAGGACTTTTGAGCCATAGATATCTCTAATTGCTTTTTGATTTAATTTGTGCTTTTGACTTTCATCCTGTGGCAATTTAATTCTTCAGTTTAATTTATATTATAATAGCAGGATGGGCTTCAGCAAAATATTCCCTAAATCCCATTTTGAGATCTCCCTCAGCATGTTTTACTCACCTATAAAGAGATGGTAGATGCCCTGTGATAATGCAATGAATTTCTTTCTACCTTTTTGTACATCAGAAACCTGATCTTTTAATTTAACTAGTTTGTAGAAAATATTTTATGTATGAATATAATCAGGACTAGATGAAAATATTTCAAAATAGATCTGGTCAGATTTTCATTGATAAAAAGTTTCATAGTAAGGAATTTAACTACAGAATGGAATGATTGGTTTCAATCCAGAAAGACAGAGAAGAAAACTGTAACAAAATATTGAGTACTAACACTTGAAATAAGCATGACTGTCTAATACCTTGATTCCAATCAAGGTAAAGATTAAAGCCAAGTCTCAGCCTAGGTAAGTATAATAATCATAAAGAAATTTCTTTTTAATGTATTTACTAACTTACTTTTGTTTTAGAGACTTTGAAAGGTTTTAGGTCAGTCCCTGTTTGTAAATTTGAAAAAAAAAAAAAAAAATTGAAAATTTATCTGTATATGGACAACTTGTTAGTAAGAAATATAGACTGAAGATGTTACCTGCTGAAGACTTCTTAACAATTAAACTTTATTCCTTAAGCCTTTTTTCTTTTGTTTAGCATTTACTAAAGAATGTGTTGGAGTTGGAAATAGAATTTTTAAATGGAAAACTGCAAATAAAACTGAAAATTAAATAACTGCATGGAAATCATGATCTTCCAAATAATTTTTTCAAAATGCAGATGTAGATTCTAGTAGCAAGAAAATGTATGAAACCTAATAATGAAACAGATTTTTTTTAATTAAATATAATAGATTTAGTCACAAAATTAACTATACAAGCATGCTGGCTATCTTTTGTGTTTCCCACATTTTTTTATTGTGCCTATCTCCCTTCTTTTTCACTTTAACCTTTCCAAAGTCTAATTTTTTTCTCACTACTTTTCACTTTCTAGGAAAGAAAACAGGTTTTATTAAAATTTTCACCAGATTGAAAAGATGTATTTTTTCCTGTGAGAAAAAGAAAATTCAGTATAAAATCACCTCACTGCAGTAACTGTTCATATAAAAGAAAAGCATAAGAGAATTTATTTACAGCCTGATCATGCTGGGTTCATAGGGATTATGAACTATCATTAGTATACATTTCTGATGTATATTAGAAATAGCTAGATTTTTTCTGAAGTCTATCTGTAGCCCATTAACAATGCCTTCTTTCACTCACAGCCCCAGGGTTTGCAGAGCACCGATCTCAGTGCTGACCTGGGCTCACCACGGCCAGAGCTGGGCTGGGCTGGTTTCAGCTCCTGCCTTGGGGCCAAGTGCCTGTTGTCTCCCTTGCCTGAGCCGTGCCAGGGCCTTTGGGGGAAGGGTCTGGCAAACTCAGGGAGTCATCGCCCAGATAGGAAGAGCCTCTGTGGCTGAGTATGGGGAGAGGCTGTGAGGCCATGCTCACACTCAACTGGAGCAGCCAGAGAATGGCAGGCCAGGTCAGGGTGAGGAAATGAAAAAATAAGCACACTTAGATCCAAACACTGAGGATGAGAGGACCCTCACCAGCAGCACCGCATTGCTCCCAGGAAGGGACTCAGAATGCTGCTGGCTCTCTATGACAACCCAGCACCACTTGGTTGGGGGAAAGGCTTTATGAGCTTTCTGAGCTGGAGGGACATTGGGAGGGTGAGCACAGCATCAGCAAAATAGATGTATATTAGAAAGGGTATTTTTAGAAAGGAATTCTAAGAATGTTAATATTATGTAGTTTTTCCTGTACTAATTTGTAGTCTAAGTATTACTATAATTGTATTTGGACTGGTTTTTTGCTTTTCAATGGATTTTAAATTTTTAAATGAGGCTAACAATTAATTCTTGGCTCTATACATGTACTCTTTTCTTTCCCCTGTAGTACAGTTTTTAATGTTAACCAGCTCCGTAAAAAATCAGGGAGCAACTACGGCAATCATACAAATGGCTCAGAAGTATTCAGGAATTCAATAAAATAGATGGAGACTCTGACAGTATACTCTTAATATAATTAAAGCTAACTCTGTTATATTTTACCATATTTCTAGTACTGTAGAACTGAAGATAATTGAATCTCAAGAAGGGAAGACCTACTTCAAAACAAGAAAAATGTCTCCAAACATGGAATTGAATATTGCTGTCATTAATACTTTTTCTCTTTTTCTCTCATTTCTTTGAGAACTTTACTGAAAAGGTACCTTTAAATAATTTAGACATGGAAGGAGATGGCAGGATATTGGTATTTTTGGAATGGATTTTACTGTGTTTTTAACTATCAGAGACTTTGAGATGAGCTCTCTGCATGGAAAGAACTTTCATTTATGTAAAAACCTCGCATGAAATCGGATCAAATTTTATTTCTGGTGTCTAGAAAGACACAGAAAGAAGGGTAGCAAACACTGGAAAACATTTATCTTTAAATAACAATTTGAAGAAGCATATCCCAATGGTAATGAAAACTGTGAAAGAACTTTATCTGCTATGGCATTGAAGGATATCAATAAGAAATGAATGCACAACAGTTGCTGTTTTTAAAAATAAGAAATTTTATAAACCTCGTCACTGTGTGTGTTATCAGAAAACGCATCTGTTGAGAATTACAGCATGCCTCTACCACTTTCTATTTGTTGAAAATGCTTTTTATTGTAATAGAAAGCCTACATAGACTGCTGACTGTTACATGAATTTCTGAATGAAAATCTGAAAATATTTCTAGGCAGTGTCACACAGAGCAACATATAAGGGGTTTATTCTGACAATTAGTAGAGATACTGATCAGGAAGAACATTATGCAATGAAAGTAATAATGAGCACATGAATTCCATGATTTTCTTACAGCTCATACAAACCCCAAAACTATGTAGAAAGTTGAATATTCTAATTATTATTTAAAAATTATTTTTTAATTTATATTATAGAATCATAGAATAGATTGGGTTGGAAAAGACCTCCAAGATCATCAAGTCTAACCCCTGATCCAACTCCAATTACTATAGCATGGCACTAAGGGCCACATCCAATCTCTGCTTAAAAACCTCCAGGGATGGTGAATCCACCACCTCTCTGGGTAGGCCGTTCCAATGCCTGATCACACTCTCTGTAAAGAATTTCTTCCTAACATTTAACCTAAACTTCCCCTGGCAGAGCTTAAGCCCATGTCCCCTTGTCCTATTCTTGGTTGCCTGGGAGAAGAGACCAACC
>NW_020955459.1:92215-147920 GCF_003031625.1 Empidonax traillii | reverse complement strand
AAAAGGGTTTGACTCCACCAGTCAATTTCCTTTTCACTCTCCCTAATGCACCTTAATCTTTCTACCTCTTCCTTAAGTTCTGCTACCAGGCACAGCAAGTCACTCACCTGCTCGCATCGTACACAGCTACCTCCTACACCATCCTCCGGTACCAACGCCAGGCTCAGACACTCAGCACACCCAGAGACCTGGGTGGCTGCATCCTTCTTCGAGGGGAGTGTCTGAGCACACACACTCCTAGTATTAACAGCAGTAACGGCTTTTGTTTTTCTGGAAACCATTGCTAGCTTTAAAAAGCACACTCACCTGCGAGAAGTGGGAGCTGGTTGTGCCCTGCCTGCTTGAAATGCCTTGAAATTGCTGTGCCACAGCCCTGTTAGTCTGATCCTGTGGAGTGCCTGAGTGAAGGTCGCTCATGCTCCTGGAGGCTCTTACATAGCCTCCCCTAGCACTTGCTAACGAGCCTGACCCACCCCTCACTCACCTTAATCAGTTCCGAGGAGGAGCCAAGCCTGGGAAAGCTTGGCAGCAAATGGCTGTTATTCTACACAGTAACAAAACAGAAACCTTAGATTTCAAGTTTTCTTTTCTTTGAAGAGTTTTTCTGCTGAAACATTTTCCAACATTGCCCAAAGATACATCAAGAACATTTTAAGAATACTTGCCCAGAGACAAAGACAGGGAGAGATCACTCACCCATTACCATCAAGGGCAAAACAGACTCGAGAAAATCAACTTACTCCCAATCAAACCAGAGTAAAATATTGAGAAATAAAGCCAAATCTTAAAAACACTTTCCCTGCACCTCTCACTTCTTTACTTTCTTCCTGATTTCTTTTCCTCCTCCTCAGCAGCACAGGGGGACACGGGATGGGGGCTGTGGTCAGCTCATCATGTGCTGTCACTGTTCCTTCTTCTTCAGGGGGAGAACTCTTCACGCTCCTCCCCCACTCCAGTGTGGGGTCTCTCCCATGGAGGAAACAGTCCTCCATGAACTTCTCCAATGTGAATCCTTCCCAGGGGCTACAGATCTTCACAAACTGCTCTAGTGTCACAGCCTCTTTCAGGCATCCACCTGCTCTGGCACTGGGTACTCCACGGGCTGCAATTTCTTCAGTAATTTTTCCCATTCTTAAATACATTATCTCAGATGCACTGCCTCTGTTGCTGTTGGGCTTAGCTTTGTCCAACACTGGATTGTTCTTGGAGCTGGCTGGCACTGGCTCCATTGGGCAGTGGGAAAGATTCTGGCAGCTTCTCACAGATACCACCTTTGTAGCCCTCCCAGTACCTGGGCACATGAACCTAATATATCCATTTAATGTACATAGAGAATTTTTACATCCACGTGTCTCATAGAAGAAATTCATGTACTGAACTACAGTGATTTTTCAAGTCATTAATTCTAATGTAGCAAAAATTATTATGTGAATTGTACCTATAGAATCAAATTTTTGTTATTGTTCAGCCAAGTAAGTGTAATCTAAAAAATATTTAATGCATATATAAATTCACATATATAGAGAGATACAACAGAAGTATGCCCAGTCATACATACAGCCCCAAAATAAAATTTAATGTTGCCTTTCAGCAAATCTAAACATCTATTGGACTGCACTTCTTCTCTATCTCAAGATTGCAAAAGCTGCCCATAAAAATGATAACAAGTTTACCTGTTTTTTTATGTTATCCCAGGTAGGAAAATCTGACCAAGATTTCCTGCGTAACAGATGTTCCATCTGCTGTGGATCTCTACTGTACAACTCCTTATCTATTTAACAGCAGAGGAAAATATCCCACCAGTTCTAATATCTGACTCTTATATGAAAGCACAAGGTCAGTAAGAATATTTTTTAAATGTATGATTAATTATTGATAATAAAAATAGTACTTCATACCAATAACATAGGAACCCATAGTAGAACTGGAATTTGGTTGATGCAACAGGAGCAAAGACAAAGATGCACAGAAGAGGGTGTGTGAAAGGGTAAAGTGATGACTTGTGATTCTACCCACTACTTAAAATTTTTCTTTTAGGGGTCAAGGTTGGGTGTTTCTTCTGAATTCTAGAGATACACTGAGGAGAAGAAGGAGGTTAGAAAAAAGGGCCATACAGGATCCTGTACTTAAGGTAGGCCTACATATATTTCCACAGTTAAACTAGACCAAGTATTACAGATAAACTTTATAGGCACAGGCAGCAAAAGGGCCTCCAAATGGTAAGAGTGCAGTATTTTGAAGGAAAAAGTGCTCAAAAAATTGGTCAGGAACAGGGAAAGAGAAATGAGGATGGTAACATGGTGGGAAGGAGGGACAAAAGCTGAAGTGGTAGACTGACACATAGTGTAAAAGAGATGAAATAGAAAGTATTTTTACAACTATACCCAAACATACAAATCAATATAAGAATATCTAGTATATATATATAACAATATAAGAAGTACTAGTTACTTTGTTTTTTCAAACACTGATGCAATCTCTAGACTCTGCCTTCCAATTCTTACAGTGTTCCCTTTTTTTTTTAATCCTATATGATTATGACAAAGATAACCTACAGGGCAATTCAACTCTTTGTTCTTGTAAACAGAGCCTCAGGATCAAGAGATAGTGCTCTAGAAAATAAGCATATGGGGATTTAATTTGCTACCAAGAATGGATTCAAAAAATGTCTTCCTCAAATATAATCTTTTTTTTTCCTAAAATACCCAGTTGGCATGCTTTGATTCCTCTTTCATAAAGCTTTAGGGTCTGATAATGACTAGTCTAAATCAAAGTAGATCTGCTTTTATGAATTTTCTACTGCAAGAAAATCTAAAAGGGAGCTACTAAACATCAGTAAAACCAATTTATTTATTTTTAGGGACTCAGAAAAAAGTCCAAGATCCAGTTTGTTTATATATATAAATATTCTAAGAAGAAACTACTAGAGTCTGGTTTTGCTCTTCATGATATTGACCAAAATGAACAGAAATGTGTTGCTTTCTCCTTTTTAACTTCTAAATCTAAAGTTTGATTTTTGTTTTGTTTTGTTTTTAAATAATATATGACATTCTGCCTACCTCAAAAGAAGAAAAAAAAAAAAAAAGAGTCTCTGAGCTAGACATTAGGAATCATTAGCATAGTTCACTGTCATAAGTCTGAAGTTGCTTTAAACATAAAAGTTATTTTAGGAACAGTCCAAGGAGACCCTTAAAACTAGAGCAAAATTAATGATGTTACACAGAACAGCATTAGTAATTATGTCCAGTGGCTCAGCATGATTACAGTTCCTCAGTGCCTTCACAGCTTATACAAATTATTTAGCAACACTTAGTGCTGGAGAACATATAGCAGCACATCTTAAAGGTCTGTTTAAAAATAATTAGCAATATTGATTCACATGCAGGTTCTGGAAATAGCTAAATCTTTCAAAAAACTAAAAGCTAACTAATCTTGGTTTTATCTGAGCTTCAGGATATTCTTTTCAGTATACCTCTGAAGAAGCTTTTAGCTTTTTTAGCTTTTTAGCTTTTTAGCTTTTAGCACTTTTGATACCCGTCCTACGTCCTGAAAGCTGAGCGAGTGTATTTAGCAGTAGATTTAACAGAATGTAGCATTAGGAAGTAGAGCACCTTAATGGTAGGCACAGAGACTCAGAAATGAAATTTATTTCTTGAACCGGCTTACAAAATCATTTGTCTGTCTGCTAACATCCCCTTGGGTAGCATAGGTAACAAGTAGCTTTCATTTTCAGCCCTTGTAATCCTACACTGTCTGCACTATCATCACCTCTTCACCCGTGTCCCACACTACTATGCATGCAGCACTACCCCAAGATGTCTTTTCTCAGCTAAAAGAATCTTTAAATACTACCTAAATATCTTGGGTCCAAGGAGATGTCAGAAAAAAGACTTAGGCCTTTGTGGCAGCATGCCTCATGCTATATACTGGACAGAGGGGACATTTGCAAGAATTTATCCTGGTCTTGTGGCTCAAATGGCTCAAAACTCCAGGATTCCTTTCTTGCAGGTCAAAACTTACATCAGTGTGTTAGAGCAGGGCCATATGTGGTTTCCTGTTTTTCCTTTCCAGCTTCATTAATTTCACACTTCTTTCTGCACAGGAGCAATAGTTAATGTGTGGAATCCAATTAGACTGAGGTTTTATAGCTAAAGAATTCTCCCAGAAAGGAGAAAAACAGATTTGATTAAAGGAAATAATATGTTTTAACCCTTATGCAACCATGTAAGAACCTTGTCCTGTGTATCTGAATAAAAACAAGTCTTTTCGGTGTATTGCATGTCTGAAATGTAATTCTTTAATATGCCTGACAATCAAGTCACATAGACATTTCAGGGCAGAGTTTTAACACAGACCTTGGTTTAGACAGTTTTTGCCCACCATTCCTTTTCATTCCTGAACATTCCCATCAACAGTATGAGTTTATTCTTCTGGTGCTATATGTTAATCTACACAGGACAAATTGCCAGGATTAAAAATTGTGGAGAGGGGAGTGTTTTATCTGATTCAATCCTAAGCCTGAGCAGTACAGAGCACTACAGAAGTAGCAGCAGTATTGTGGGTGTATCATAGATTTGGTAATGGACACAGGTAGTCAGGGAAAGAAGTCCAGCAAGCACTCCTGCTGAAAAATAATTACCAGAGCATGCCCTCAGTCCCAGGATAGATGATATTTAGATAGTTCCGGCCTTCATCATACTTCTTATGTTGTAATGGGGAAAAAAAACAAAACACCTTTGCATATTATATTTATTTAAATTTGAAGCCCATGTGAACAACCCAAAATCAATTATAGCTCTTTATCAATAAAAAAATACAGTGTCCCTTATTAATATATATGGTGATAAGAATGTGAAATAAATGGACTAATTCACAGTCAACAAAGATGAATTCCTAAAGGAAATCAATAGTTTTCAATTTGAAAGAGTAAACAAATATGTTCCTGTACTTTGGGGTGTGAACCTGGAGGGACACCATAAATTAATTTACTGTGGAGTTTATTAAATTAAGAAACTAAAACTATGCATTTCCTTCACTGCATTGTGTTGTTTGAAACAAGTTCTAAGAGCTTTCATGAGAGCTTTGCATCTTAGCTTTTCTGTGGTCATCTTTTGTTTATGTTACTATCTTTAAAGAAAGATTATTTCAACTCTCTGCAGACAGTATTTTAGCTCCAGGAAAATATATTTTGAATCAAAGCACCATTGTGATTCTAAATGAGATTTGGATCCACATTCACATAATCTAAGCAGAACATCAAATATTTCATTCTGCATTGCCATTCATATTCAATAGAATTATAGAATCACAGATTGGTTTGAGTTGGAAGGAACCTTAAAGATCATCTAGTTCTTGCCCCCTGCCATGGGCAGGGACATCCGCTAGGCCAACTTGCTCACAGCCCTCTCCAACCTGGCCTTAAACACTTCCAGGAAGGGGGCATCCACAGCTTCTCTGGACAATCTGTTCCAGGTCCTCATCACCCTCATCGTAAAGAATTGCTTCCTAAAATCTAATCTAAACCTACTTTCTTTAAGTTTGAAGGCATTGCCCCTTGCCCTATCATTACAGTTCCAGACAAAGATTCTCTCACCAGCTTCTTTGCAGGCTCCCTTCAGCTAATGGAAAGTTGCTCAGCCTGTCTTCTAAATGTTGCTGTTTCGTGTTAGAGACCAACAAACACTTCCATGGATGCAAAATTTAGCAACTTCAGAAAATAATTGGAGGTTAGGGCTTAGAGGCTGCAGGATGGCAGAACTAGTGCCATGCATCATTTCTGAGTGTAATCAAAACCAGCTTTATTTTTTAAATTTACGGCTCCTTAAACAATTCCCTGTGGGCTACAGCATTGCACTCAGAGCAATAATAGCTTATGATTACAAGTAGGCACATGGAGCAGCACACATATAATTCCTAATAAAATTATAAGGAAAACAAAACATCTATTTGAGGCTATGACTGTTTCAAATGACAGAGTTGTAAGAACTGAGAGTTGTTAAATAGTTCTGACAGAAAACCAAAATCACCCTTGTTTTCCACTTTATCTGTTTTTGGCACGACTAGAAGTCATATACTTTCTTGGTTTTGCCTCTGTACTTTTCTAATGCTCTCTAATTCCCTGGGTTTGGATTGCACTTACAAGTAAATGTGAAGCTATAATGAGAAAAGTTATGTACATCTGTGCCCATTTTCGCTTTCAAGTAATATGTAAAATAGTGTTTCCATATTTCAAGATTTTGATGCTTAGTGTCATTTATTAATTAAAGTAGGAAGAAATCTTTATTGAATAAACCTTCCAAAGGTGTTCAGTGAAAGTATGTTCCTAGCTTTTTTTGAAACCAGGTAAGAGTACTTAATTTGTCATTATATATGCATGGAGTAATAGACTTCGTTCTGCCAAAGTAATTTCTTTAACCAGAAAAGAGCAACTCACAAAACAGGCATATTATAAGTAGCTTAACAGCTGCTGCTCCATGTATATTATTCCTTAGAGATTTTCCAATGATATATAGGAATGTTACCTTATTTTGTTAAAGCTACCAAATTGTTTTGCTGACAGCAAAATAAAACAAGCATTATACAGTTTCCTTTTCCATTTGTTGGCTCCATGAAAGAGAAATGTGTTACAGCAAAATCACCTTATGTGCATATGCATACAGTTTTACTGACTGATCTTACTTTTGTGTGTCAGAACCACACAGGTCAATAGACATTCAAGTAACAATCTACTTTTATAGGGTTCAGGTATTAGAGAATTTTAAAAAGTGCTCTGTTTACTAACATTTAACTTATTAAAAAGTAATATCTTCAAATTATATAGTCAGGAATATTTATGTGAAGAAAAATACAATAAATTCTAACCTCTTCACAAAAATGGAAACCCGTACAAATAAACATGTGGAGAGGAATGTGATTTTACATTTTAAGTAGAAATACTCAAAACTTTAGAGAGACTGCAGTTCTTTTAACATTTATATACAAAATTGTACATACAGAAATACCCCAAAGATTACATTGTTTTCTGTACATATTTCTGTACATATTTCTGTACACATACATTTTGATTTACATTGTTCTCATAGGTTTTATTTTAAAGTTCTTAGATTTTGGATAAAATATGAACAGAATATAGATAACATAACTTTCCATATTCACCCCAGTTAATAGGGTTAACTATCCTTTATTTAATTCCGTTTTGTTCATTAAATGACTGCTTGAACTCCCAGAAAACAACGTCATAGAAGAATTTTGTTTTTGAAGCTACATAGCAATTGTCAAACCATTATGCCTTTACTTATATTTCCTAGGAATCCAGTAAGATTCCAATCCTACAGAAATTAATGCCATTTCAACTCCATCCTTTACATATGCTTAAACACCAAAAGCTTTGGAATAATAGGAATGAAAAAATCCTTTATAAATGAAGACTTCAGGATATGTTGTTCCATTTTATTCAATACAATAAACAACTATTTAACAGCAAACTATTTTCAGAAAATATATTTTTAAAAAATTCATAGTTTATATATTAGTAGAGTAATTAATTTAAAAATATACATTAGCCCTGAGGGATATGCCTCTTTTTTTCCCAAATTTAGTTGGTTTTAAAAGCAACAGACCTGACTGGATTTTTTAATTTTTGTTTTTTAAATATGTAATGAAGTTTATATCAAGTATACTATTATAAAATAATTATTTTAACTTCAAGATATGTACTGTTTTTACTGTTTAAATGAGAATACCATAAGACTCTATACAACTGAGCTTTATGTGAACTTTTGTCAATACTTATTATTTGTATAAATTATTTTTTTCCTTTCAGGAATAATTAATTTACTTGAATAAATTACGTTGAGGAAAAAATAGTTTGGAAAAATAAATTAAAAGGTATCCTAAAGAGGCAGTGAATATATTAGGAATTGCCACCCCAAGTCTATATGTATGAAGCCACCAGAGCTGAATGATCTCAGCTGCTATTCTAGATGCATTAAGATATGATACTAAGTTTAGGAGTACATTTATTTGGTTACAGATAACACTTGACAAAGATAGAAGGAGGTTAGGTTTATGAAATTATTAGGATGGTGAATAAAAAAAATGAATAACATAATAATAACTGTTATAATTAGTTATTAAACTAACACTTGCAGAGCATTTTCTGAAACTATTAGGAGGTTAAAAAAAAAAAAAAGAAATATTAAAAAGTACCTTGTGTATTATTTGCCAGCCTCTAGTACCTTGGAGTCACCATCCCTGGAGGCTTTTAAGAAGAGACTGAATATGGCACTTAGTGACATGGCCTAGTAACCACTGCAGTATTGGATCAAGGGTTGAACTTATTGATCTTGGAAGACTTTTCCAACCTGGTTGATTCTATGATTCTGAGAAAAGTCAGGGTTTTATTAGATGCATTTACATTAAGACATCAGATGAGTATTCGTAATTTTCCTAGGAACTTAGGAATTAAAGTCTCTCATTCTGCATATATATAATTCAGTTAGCAAATTTTCTTCAAGAAAATTGCTTTAGAATGTTATTTATCTTTTATATTTTTTTTAAATAAACATTTTAATCTATCAGCATATTTTTTTATCAAAAAGTGCTAATAAAATCTCTTATGATGCCCAAATCTTGTTATGCATATTATTTGTATCATTCTCATCTGTCAAACATTTTAAAATAGTTTTATTATGAATTGTTTGGCAAAAAAAGTAGCACTCCATGCTGTGTTTCTTCTCATGTGTTTCTTCAACTTAGCATTTTATTTTCTTTCAGCTTATGGGGAAAAACAACTTTTGCAGGAAAAAAAAAGTAAAGCTACTAGAAATATTCTTTTAATCTCTGGCAGAGTAAAACTTAATTTACATGAATATAATACTTTATATTTTAAGATATTTCATAGCTACTAAAAAAATTACATTGCAAACACATAGGTATTATTCCTCCTCACTCTGTTATTATTTAAAAGATCCCAAAACAACTGTTGATTCAGAATTTATGCACATGACTAAGAAAACTGAAATACTTTGCACTGATTAAAGAATTTTAATATCAAGAGACCCATAACATCAGCCGTGCCGTGCCGTAACATACTCATAAAGACAACTAAAGCAGATCAGACAAAGCAGGTTTTTCTACAGGGTTCATACTCCAAGTCCCTGATGTTTAACAATGCCTTCCTCCTTTTTTCTCATGCTAAAGCAGTTCTGTTCCATGACATCTCATGCTACAAACAAAAACAATCACCTAAGGGCTTGTTAGTTGCAGCTCTGTAACCTTTCCCTTAAGCTGCTGAGGCAGCATGTTTCAGTGACTCTTTAGCAGTATTTCCCTTCTTGTTCACAGACTGTTGTGCACATGTTGTCATTCTCCTGGCCTGATAGCTGCAAACCCCTGATTTTGCTGTTTTCAAGGGAGGTTATTACCAGTGACGGGAAAATTATCTTACCTACCTCTCTAGATCTTGCTTCATAATTTTTACTTTCAATTAGAGAAAACCAAAGATGGAACATAACAAAATAGCAGTCATATAAATACTTGACAAACATCGTTCAATCATTTATATGCAGAGATGCTTAAAACCAATGTGCAACATTTGCTCATTTTTAAACTCCAGTTGGCACCAAGAACATCAGAAACAAGAGCAACTAAGGGCAGGGGAGAGACTGGGGACAGTCCTGATGAAAAGCACAGAGTATTAACAGAAAGCATGATGAAAAACCATCATGACTGGTTGCACTGGAGAAAGCCCTGTCACTCTCGTTTTTCCTTTCCTTTTTCTGTTTCTATAATCCCTTCTTTTTCAATTTTTTTTTTCCAAAAGCAACTGACACTGTTGAAGCTATCTACGCTATAGTCTAGAGACTCAAACAGTAAATCTTTGTGTGCTTAAACCTGCCTCAGCATTCTTCATAAATCTCCATCATTCAGAAACTGCCTCATAAGTGAATGGTTGATCAATTTTAGAAGTTATGTCAGCAGGCACTATCAATCTTCTTGACACCAAGTTGGGACATTGGAATAGCCTGTCTTGAAGAAACAGTTGTATTCATGAGGTATCCTCATCAAGACATAAAGAGGTCAAGCTAAGAGACATGACTGCATGCCTATAAGCAAAAATCTCCAAAAAGGTGATAGGGAGGAAAGGTTTCTAAATATGTTCAATATATTATCATATATTCAGAAATATGCAGGTGAAGCTAACAGTTCTAAATCTGATGTGATCCTTGTTCACTGAGTACGTATTATAATGTACTGCCTGATGCGGTAACAACCTTGGAAATGATTTAAACTGCACAGTTGCCACCAACTTCAAAAGAACATAACAATGAAGGAAAAGAACAGAAATATAAATTCAGAGAAACCCAGAAGGAGCAGAGACAAATTCAGTCACTGAGTTTGAGCAAGTAGTGGGTAAAAACGAAGAAGATACTCAGCTATAAAGATCAGTAAAGATAAAAAAAACACTGAAATTGTCACAACAATACTTTTTACAGATTCTAAGTCTGAATTTCTTTTTAAAAAAAGAAGCAGAGAGAAAAATAAGAATAAAGACTCCTCTTTCGAAGAGTAGGAGTCCCACACAAAGAAAAAGAGCGGATGTGTTATGAAGACTTTCAGAATAAGGCAGAAGTGAAGGGGAAGGAATAGGAGCTTTCAAAGAGAGATGAAAGACAGAAACAGCATAAGATTGTTTAACACAGAAGTTCTTTCCTGGAATTTGATTTTAATTTTTTCTCTCATAATTGTATTTCTGAATTCCTAATCAAGACCCACATCAATCTGTGCAGGGGTTTTTTGTATGTGTGTTTTTGTTTGGGGTTTTTGTTTGTTTGTTTGTGGGGTTTTTGGTTTTGTTTTTTTTTAAAGTTTGATCAGTGTTGAACAGGAATTTTTCAGACAGGCAGGCATAAGTCATCTTCAGTGAAAGAAATGACTCAATAAATTAGTTGAATAAAGCTAGATACTGGCATGAGTCAAACTCAAGAAAAATAAAAGAATCCTAGAGGTTGACAAATAATACACACTCACCTACAGAAAGGCCAGAAAAGTCAACAAAACATTTTTCACCAATACTGAGATAGAAGTGTAGCAAATTTAAGCCTTTGTCTTTTACAAAATATGAAGGGAGAAAAAGGCTCCTAGGTAACAGATAGAGACCATCTGAAACAGCCCCATGTCAAACAGGGGTCTAACTGCCTGAATGGCAAGAAATTTGGATTTCTTGACTTAGACCTCTGTGTCTTAAATCATATTTCTGACTACACACAGTACTTCCAATAATATTGAATGACAGTATTCAGGAGGGCTGTGAGACCAAAATGTGTAAGCAACATTTAAATAAAAATCCATGTCTGAAGACAAACTGGAACAGCAGACACAGCTGTGTAGTACTCATGTAAATCAGAACCTGGTTTAAGAATGGGAAAATTATTGAACTACCTTCCAATGTCTTACTGATGGAGTTGTATATCTCATTTATGCATGACCAGGTCAACGTGAAGTGCAAGGCAAAGGCATACCACATTCTATGACACATGTAGACATGTAGAAAACACAGAGTTCCCTGTTAAATCATGGTGTGCAACTTGGATACTGGAGAAAAAAAGTGGGCACATGAGAGTTTAGTTTCCTGGAAACTGGTTTCCTGGAACTGAGAGTTCGGGTCCAGGAAACGACCACTATTTTAGCAGATAATTCTGCTCAACTAGACTGGATTCCCCTCAGCACAGACATAGGCGTGAGGAGAGTGAGAAGATCCTTCTGCACAGGGATGGATCTCCTAACAGGGAGCTATCACAATGCAGCCAGCAAGACTACATAAAACACAACAGATCTTTCGTGAGTGGTGGTCTGTGCGTTTCTAATACTATAGCAGTTTACATAATTTGTGTTTCTTATATGTGCCCGTAAGTGCTTCAAGTTCAGACAGGAAATGGTAACCTTTTACTTTTGCTTCATCTCTGCTCATATATGTGTTGCCTCTCCCAGTTTAATTAGATATTTCTTAAAAAGCTTTTTTTTTTTTTTTTAAAGTCTTATCCAATGCTGAACACCACTGGTTCAGATTAAGTAGCTAACATTATTGTCTAAGAATGAAAAATTAAAACATTGTAACCATGATGTATTTAGAAAGGAAGCCATTAAAAACCTTTACATCACCATGAAACTGAAATGTCACATTAGTAAAGGAAATCTTGATGCTCACTGGCCTACATCTGCCTGTTCACACTGTCAGCAGCAAGAATATTTTCAAAAACTAGCATTGTGTCAGTAGAGAGTAGAATACTTTCATGGCTCTAGCAAAGATCACTGTGGGGACTGCTTTGGTATACCAAGAGAGGAGAGGCTGCTGTGATAACATATCATAGCTGGAATTAGAGAGGGCCATCACAGAAAAAAGTTAAGATGAATACGATATGAAACTATTTAAGGAGACAGAAAAGAACAGAATGAATGCACACAGTGCTATCATATCAAGGACTTAATTATCTAACTATTCAGAAACTTTCTCTCCAAAGTCCTGTGCCCTAAAGCAAAAAGGAAGTATTAAAATATCCATGTACATCAAAAAGAAGTGAGATAAGGGATAGAAATGAGATTGCCATTGTCTAGCTACATGGTCTAGTGATTTGAACTGTTAGCTGATTCTGGTGGCCATGCTCGGGCCTTTCCTGTTTCCTTTCTCAGGGGCTGTTGAATGGGGTTTGGCTAGTGAGGTTCCTGATCTCTGAAACCTCTTTTGCTTTACTAAAAGTTGTTTAGTTCTTTATTATTCTCAAATTCCTCCTGAATATTCTCAAAGTCCTCCTGAAATCTGACTTCTGCAGCACATTTCCCATATCCCAAATGATCAAAAAAAATGCCTTACATTGAGTCCTATGGCTGCTAAAACTTGCTGTACATTCCTGTAGTGATATTCTTCCATTTCTTTTAATGTTTAAAATTTATGTGCTAATAATACCTAATGGATCTAACAAGACTTGGAACACAGACTTCTTGATCATATGAGCTATTAGTGCAAGATGAACTGCCTGTGGGCGATGCTCGCTACATTTTCGTGCCAACATGAAAATCTTTTTTTTTTCTTTTTTTTCTTAGAACAGACAGTGATCTTGGTTTGACAATAAGTACTAAAAATATGTGTAAAATATTTGTGGTTTTTTTTTTTTTGAATCAACACAATTTTTCTCCCTATCATGCCAAACTACCAAGTATTTTTTTCCTGAACGGAAGCTCTGGTGCCTACAGATTAAATGGTCAGAGGACACTGACAGTGAGATACCTCTTTACATACCCAGGACTTCTTTATAAAAACTGCCATAAGTAAGGAGATATACAGGTCTGCAACTAAACTGAATGCCCACTATGTCAGTCATGCTCACATCACAATGTATAGTTGTAAGGTATACATAAAATACTGCTGCTGCATCCTGGCCTGTATCAGAACCTATGTGACCAACAGGACTAGGGAAATGATCCTTCCCCTGTACTCAGCACTGGTGAGGCCAAACCTTGAGTACTGTGTCATTTCTGGGCCACTCAATTCAAGAAAGGCGTTGAGGTGCTGGAGTGGGTCCAGAGACTGGCAATGAAGTTGGCAAAGGGTCTGGAGCACATGTCCTTTGAGGAGCAACTGAAGGAGCTGGGGTTGTCTAGCCTGGAGGAGAGGAGGCTCAGGAGAGATATTACCACTCTCTACAACTACCTGAAAGAAGGTTGTAGCCAGGTGGTGGTCAGACTCTATTCCCAGGTAACAAGTGATAAGACAAGAGGACGAAGTCTTAAGATGCACCAGGGGAGGTTTAAGTTCAACATATGAAAGACTTTCTTCACAGTAAGGGTATTAGATATTGAAATGTGCTCCCCAGGAAGGTTTTGGAGTCACCATCCCCAGAGGCATTAAAGGAAAGACTGGACATGGTGCTAGTTGACAAGGTGTTGATTGGTCATAGGTTGGTCTTGATGATCTCAGAGGTCTTTTCCAGCTTATTTGATTCTGTGATCTTCTCTGCTTTGATAGTATCCAGAGCCTAATTTTTAGACATAGGCTGACTTCAGGGAATACTATTAATTACTAGTTTAATTCAATCATATTCTGACAAGACTATCAACAAACTTAACAAGAAGATTATTGTCAAAAGTTATCTATCCCCAGGATAATTACAATAATTTTGTCTTTTTTACTCAAAAGTTGTTATTTTTGATTGTTTATTGGTTTTTCCCCCCTGATTGTTTTTCTACTTTTTGCTATTGCTTTTTTTATTTTACCAGTAACTGTCATTGTAATTTTCTAAGAATATAAAGGAGAAAAACTGTTTTTAAACAAACACTAATTCTTTAAATGGCTGTTTAATGTTATAAATCCGTTTGACTTTATATTATATTGTAAACTGTCTAGGCTTGCTGATCATTACATGTATCTAGAACCGTGAAAAGCTCAGTCTGTTTATGAATCCATCTGGCAATCAGAACACTCAGATAAGCAAGACAAAAAAGAATAAGCAAATATCTCTCAAAAATTACTTCCCTTCTCTCTTCTCCTACAATAATAATTTTTTCCTTCCTAGAGAGATGATTAACTGTCTCCATACATGTACTGTATACAATAGTCATTTTACATCTTCACATCCTAAAGTCTAATCAGCTTTGGGTTATTATAACCCCTGACGTTTTCTGCACAATAGATAAAATATTCTAAAAATGCAAACTCGAAACAATTTTGCTGTGTAATTACAATGGTTGTAATGAATGAAGACAAATGATAAAAAGAGAAGCAGGATCTCATTCACAACAAGATAGTTCCTAGGGAATATCAGTAATTTAAGAAGAAAGAAAAGAATGCACTTGAATTCTATCCACTGAGCGCAATTATGCATTCTATTTACTCAGTACAATATTCTTTGTCAAAAGACTGTCTAGAATTGATTTTACAGGATTCTGCAGACTAGCATCAGAAAGCACAGACAAATTAGAGCATTTTAGCAAAGTCCATACTGTCCAAACCCAGTTTAAGCTGAAAAAATATTAAAGCAATCATAAACAATGTTTACTAATGAGAAAGTAAATGAGAATGCATCCTTTGCAGATATAGAGAGAGACATCCAGTGTAAATTGTTGAAGGTTTAAAGGAAGAATATAATCTTGAATAATCCCACCTTTTAGCATATTGTTATTCAGGATGGGTAGAAAATAAGCAGCATTACATGAAGGAAGTTTTTTAATAGATCAGCAGGTTATGTTCAGCTGTTATCTGGTTCAGGAAGAAACAGCTTACTCGGTAGAAGTAAGAGTGCAATGGATTCAGTCTCTATAAGACAGTGATTAAGGACTGACTTAATGCACATCAGTGACTGTGTACACTACCCGGGAAGTGAAAGGCTACATCCAATCCCTCCTTTAAATGGTTCTAGGCTTGAAATGCAGATTCCATACAGCACAAATAAAAATTCTGAATTGCTGGGTTTCACATTTTTCTGAGGCTTTTTTGACCATGAAAAGACTATATTAGGACATGTCCTTAGAAAAGGGAGAGCAGGTCAGAAAAGTCTCTACTTCTTTGCTTTAATTCCATGACTCAGAAATCTCCTTCAACTAGAAATTCTGTACTCGATTGTGATTGCTGAAAGTACTCTGTTACTGTGCTGGCCTATAAATAGTTGGCAACAGCATACAATACAGGAAATTAGCAACAATTCATTTTAAGATCAGTTGGCAGAATGTGCCAACCATGTGGTCCTAAAAAATAATATACTACACTAGTACTGCATCAGACATTTCTGAGAAGAACTGGGACTCTTTTTAATCTTTAAAAATCTCCACAAATTTTAGAGCAGTTTTTTGTACTGTCCCCTTGCTGTAAAGGAGTCTATAGAAACTGTACATGCTAGACCATTTTAGGGAAAGCAAAAACAGGCTGAAGACCAATAAAATCTTGAAAAGAAAGAGACAATCCTTTTAACTCTACAACGTAGAGAATTAATAATTTAGAAAAGTCTGTTAAAAATACCTACACCAAAATGGCTTATATGTTGCTTACGTAATGAGATTCAATAAAGTCTTCTTTTTCACAAAGGAGTAGAAATGAAGATGTGTGCATATAACAGTTTCATGTCCATTATTTTCCTATTTCTGAAACATTTAGATCTGGACTAATAATTATTATATTGTTAATATAATTAAAATCTTAATAATTTTTATTTATTTATTATTATTCACATCTCTGTATCTATAGAGCTTTTTATACATGTTCTTTGCTTTGCATTTACATAGATACTTCTATCTGTCCATATGGTATTCTTTCTTTTCTTCTATAAGTAAGATTTTGACCATAAAAATACACAAGTTCATTTGCAATTAGAAATTGCTGAAGTATAATTAAAATATTGTGCCAGCTGGAGACATCACTTGCTTTGGTTTTTAATAGTGTCTGGTAGGAAAGAACTTTCTTATTTTCTCTAGCTTTGTAATCTGTGCAGTCCACACTTGGCTTATAGCCGAGTAACCATAATGTGCCTATTGAGGAATATTTTTGTTGCTGTTACACTGAAGAGTTTCAAGCATGAATTTGGGACCTGTTGAATACACAAAATGCAAAGACATAACAAAATTATTCTTTTTCAAGTCAATTCACAAAACAAATCAGGAGATGGATGCAGGGATGCAGGAAGTCAAGATAGTACCAGATTACAATGGGAATGCTGCCCAGTAGACAGAAAATGTCTTACTGGGGATGCTTTAGAGAATATCTAAGTGATACATTAGGAGAGTGATAGTTGGTGTAGTATTCTGGAGCCCTGGCTTAGAGTATACAATCTATTTTTCAGTGTTAAGGAAAATGTTTCATGATTCCAAATACAAACTGCTTGAGAGCCTGTATGCTTCTCTGCACAAGGTTATGAGCCAAAACTGTGTGTTAGTGAGGTTACAAAAAAAGAGGCAAAATTTAGACAAAGTTCCAGTAAAGAAAGATCCAAGTACAAAATGTTGCCTTGGTTATTTACTGGGTTATTAGATAGTGTCCTAGTTTACATTAAGGTCTGTTCTAAATATGTTAAGTAGTAATTTCTTTCCTTTTAAAAATACTAAACATCTCTCACAGTCACTAAACAACACCACAGAAATAAAACTTTTAACAATCCTGAAAAAATTTTGAAAAGAAAAGTTTTATAGGAGATGGATTTACATTGCAGAACTCATTTCTGCAAAAACTGAAAGTGAGAAGGAACACTGTCTCCTTAGAAAGAGATACAACAGTCCTGTATTTGTTGTAATTTTTCTGCTTTCACACAAGTTCATACAACTCTGGAACTGATCCATTCACCCAGATGCCGAATTTCAAATCCGATAAATTGGATCTACTCTTTTTACAGGCAAAAGAAGAATGAGGGCTAGGAAAGTACAGGACAGAGGAACACTACTGTATGCTCCATGATATTCATAGAGGACAACACAATTTAAGACATGTCAGTCTTAAACAGGCAGAATCCTTCCTAAAAAGGATTTCTAGCTTGCCTACCCATTTTTCTTTTTTCTTAATTCTGTATTTCTGGAATTTATATTAATATCAAAAATGATTGAAAAAGAATACAGATTTGTTTATTCTAAAGTCTTAGCTTTATGTTTTCAAGGGGTTTTTTGTTTGTTTTCTTTTTCTTTTTTCAGTTGATTATCCAGGAGGAAATCTACTTTATCTACTTAACATTACTGTCATTAAAACTAGTTTGCAGCTCTTCACACTGTTCTTTATGATGGAAAGAAAATTCAGTGAATGGTGAAAGTGTAGCATTTCTTTTACAAAAGCTTTAGAGCTGAGCTACAAAATATTCTCTTAATCTCTATCACAAACACTTCCAAACATCTAGTGAGACACAAGGGACAAAACCAAACAGAACAGAAAGGCCAAGAAAGTTGAAAGAACAAAGACACTACAAAGAGAATGATGAAAATACAGGCAGAATTCAGTTCTAACCATAGAACTTGTTTTAGTTGTTTTAGAGTTCTAAAAGTACACTTATGACATTTCAAAGGAAGATAAAGAAGGATTTTGTAGAGGGAAATTTACAGAACAAAAATGACAATACTTATGAATTTCCTCTCAAGACATAAGGATTAAACTTGAAATATATAATCAGAAATGGAAAGCAGAAAACGCAAAAGAAAGCAGAGTTTCTGAAATTCAATAACAGAACAGATGCACCAATAACTTGATGGAGAGAATGAGGTAAACACAACTGAGAAAAAAAAAGAAAAAAGAAAGATTAAAAATGGCAGCACTGTGCCTGCAGGCAAATCAAGAATTAATACAGTCTTCCTTTACTGAAAAGATTACTTACCATTCCATCATAACTATAAAAGTAAATGAAATTAAATTGTGCTCACAAAAACATCATGAACCTGTGAAAGTTGTAGTAGGATTCCATATACAGAACTCCGTAATGAACAATTTCTTTAATACTGAGTGTCTGATAAATATGTAACTACTGATAATCCACTCTTATCCAATAAAAACTAGTAACATTTCACCTTAAAACCTTTACCTCTGAGGCAACCAGTAACAAAAAAATCTTAGAAATATTACTGAGTTTTATGTCATTGAGAGAAATAACAACAGCTAGAAAGAAGCCTAAAACAGCAACCACACAAACATTTACCAAGCTTTTGTGTCAAAAGCAAGCAGCATGCTATTATTAAAACTCAACATATTTAACTAGTCTTAAATACTATCAAAAGAGCTCTTTTTGTAGCAAGCCAAGAGGAAATGAGCAGGAAAAAATGACAATAAAAAGGTGGGTTTCTTCCTTTTATTCAGTGCAACTTAGATAAGCACTACCAGCTGGAAGCTAATTACATTCAGCTGAACCTAATTATTCAAAACCCCTTAAGAGGGGAAGTAATTGCTGTTAAGGACAGACAAGTGTATTGTGCTGAAAAGGAGATATGATATTTTAAATCTGTATAGGTGTCGACCTACACAGGTTATGTTTTCTTGCTAATCTTTCTACTTCTGAGTGTGCTGTTAAAGCCATGCTATGCTTACTATTTTCACAAACAAAAATAAAGTAGTCATAGGATTTCTTTATAGACTCTGATTTAGCTAGTGATATAACTTGTGATTTGAAATGGAGGTTTATAAGCCGCTTTCTGTTACAGCAGTTCTGGGCCACCCCATGGCCAAGTATTGGAGTCCAGCCTGGGGACCCAGGGTCTTTGCCCAGGCTGAGGGACATGACTGCCACTTTGCTGTGTGCGGGTTCAACCAGCAGTGAAGCTGAGCACACATCCCACAGATGCAGACACCCATGGACACAAAATGGGTAAGGTTGGAAGGGACCACAGAGTGGTCATCTATTCCAACATCCATGTTTAAGCAAGTTCATTCTAGAGTGCATTGTACAGAATTGCATCCATACAGTTCTTGAATCTCTCCAGTGGGGGAGACTCCATAACCTCTCTGGGCAATCTGTTCCAGTGTGCAGTCACCTGCACCATAAAGAAGTTCTTCCTCATATTCAGGTGGAACTTTCTGTGCATCAGTTCTGCCTCTCATCCTACTTTTTGGCACCATTGAGAAGAGCCTGGCTCCATCCTCTTGACAACCACCCTTTAGATACTTACAGACCTTGAAAAAGTTCTCTTTCAGTCATCTCCTCTCAAGGCTGAACAGCTCCCTCAGCCTTTCCTCACAAAAGAGTTTCTCTGGTCTTTTAATCATCTTTTTTGTCCTCTGCTGGACCCACTCCAGGATCTCCACATCTCTGTTGTACTGAGGAGCCCAGAACTGGACACAGTACTCCAGATGTGGCCTCACTAGGGCTGAGCACAGGGGCAGGATCTCCTCCATTGACTTGCTGATAAAGCTCTTCCTAAGGCACCCCAGGATATCATTGGCCTTCTTGGCTGCCAGACTGTCCAATCTCAACTGTCCAATCCCATGGACAGCTGGAATTGCTGTGCGATAGCTCTGCTGTATCATATTCTGAAGCCTCTCTGCCATCAGCTGTGCAGTGTATTCTGTACCGCTTCATCTCATAACATAATAATGTTCCTACATTACTCTGATGCCAGGCAGTAGAAGACTGCATTTTTAGAATCATTTAATGCAAAAAAGTATTTCTCTCCAAGAACTTAGTTTCAGGAAAAGGCTATGTTTGAAGTAATATAGGGAAAGAAAGGTGATCTGATGGCTGATATTATCTAGGCCTCATAATTATTTTTCATGCCTGGGAATTATAGCTCACTTCAAATTGGAATGCTGATTTCACATTTCAGCAGAAAAAAGGATATGCAAATTCTGATAATAAAAGTTGCAGTAGAAAATTGCTACATCCTCCTAGCCTGTTAAAATCTTCTGGAATAGAATGGGAGGCATAAGTCAATGCAAGTTGCACAAAGAACAGAAGGTTTATCTTAAACTGGTCTGAAAAAGAAAAAGTAAGGTTGAACAGCAAGAGTCATCTATGAGACATTTATTATAAGAAATACATAGAAGATGAAAAGGTAATTGTAGTATTAATTCAGTTATATCTTTTTACAAGTTCAAATCAGTTTTATGGACAATATTAGTTAAAACTAAAGTTAAGCCTGCACTGAGATTCTGAATTGCCCCTTCTGATTTGCCAAGAGTACAAGGACTTGACTTCAGCAGCAGTCAGTTACAGAGCTTTTCACACAGCATTTTTACAGAGCTGAGGAGCAATCTGGCTGCAGGAAGCAGAACCAGGCCTAGGAAAAGAAGTTTTAATTAAATTCCTTTTTTTTTTTTTAATTTCATTGTCACAAGCCCTGAATATATTCAGTAATATGAACAACATCCAGAGACTTCTTACTTGAGGAAGGACAGTGGAGCTGTTTTTACCATTGTGTTGAACATCTGTCACCATCACAGCAGGCAAAAGCAGTCTGTGGTCCATCACATTCTCTCCTTGGATAGATTATGAATGTCCATACTATTTTCTTCGTACAAAAAATGATAACATGTGGAGTATAAACGTATTCAACTTAGTATAGACAATTCTGTATTATTTCTGATAAAGTATGGAATATTTCTGTTAGATATGTCCATCGGGAGTATCTAAATTGAACTGATCGGAGTAGCAATAAGAAAAAAGATGGAAGGCACATTAAATATAGTCTCCTCTGCAAGAATTTTTACATGGATAATGTTGTGGCCTTATAAAATAAAACAGATCTTTCTTACCCTCCCCCCTTGACAATATGCAAAAAAACACCCATAGTATTTGCTATCAGAGAGTCATTTATGTGTGTTATCAATCAGCTGTTTCAGTGCCTTGCAGTGTGGCAGTTAATAACTGCCCATATATGTGGGGTCAGTAAATATAGGCATGAAAAATGAAGCTGCCTATAAATATTGTTTAAAAGTTTAAAAAAGTTTGACACCAATGATTTGTCAGTATAATGTTTCTGTTATTGCCCTTGCAGCTTAAAAGCACTAGTGTTCATCAAGGATGTCAAACAGTAATATGGTTTTGTTATATCTGCAAAATTACCTGTTGCTGAAGTTAGGGATCTGATATTTTAAGCACAGAAAACAAATGGTAGATTATTCAAAACTTTCCAGAGTCTCCAAAACTGACAATGTATTTCTTAAATAAGAAGTGGTAAACTTCTTATTTAAGTAAAATCCAGAAAATTTTTGAATCCTGCTAAGCAGAGAGCATAAAGCTGATTCTCTGTATATCTCACCAGGACATTGTCCTTGAGTCACTGCAAGAAATCCTACCAACTTTCATGGTTTTGTCCTTGAACTTCTGCATTTACCGTGGAGAGATCACCTGCTTGACTGATAAAAAATCCACAAAATTTTCTAGCAGAGATATCTAATTTTTGAGTTTAGATTGTTCGTGATGATTTCAACATAAATCTGTACTGAAAAGGTTGTTTATTCATACTTTGGGCTCTAGGTAATAAAAGAGAATCTCACTTTACTGAAGTTTTGTGAGTCCACTGAGAGATTCACAGAAGAAAGTGGGACTCAATAAACAGTCAGGTATATGACACTTCCTTTCTCCCAAGTATATCCCCACACTACTGCACTAAGCTACTGTTTGTAAAATACCTAAAGATGTTTCTAATAATATTTCAAATCTACATGTTTCAGAAAATAAGGAATTTGGCATTCTTTTTCCACCTTCAGATAACTCACATGGGCACTTCTTTATTCCTTCCATTTCAGTAAAATTTACCCACACATAAAAATATACGTATCATTTATAAGAAGTGTCTGTGATGATTTCAAAACCATTTAAGACCCTTCTTTGGTGGGGTGGTCACATTGGAATAAGAAGCTGTTGTTGCCTAGGTTTACTTTTTCTTGGTTGATGCAAAATGACAGCAGAGGACTTGATATGACAAATTATTTAAACACTCAGGAATAATAACTATAACATACCCATAATAGATATGGGGAAAATTACCTCAGATTGGTCATATACTAAACCAATCATTAATAGGCATGAAGATTCCCATGAAAATAAAAAATATTTTTATTACCTAGATAAAGTTTTTATATAGGAAGAAAGGAAGAGTTCAAACATAATGTACTCAGTATATGTTGGTAAGATGAGTTTGCTGTCCTGTTTCTTTCTGTTTTCAGGTGAGACCTTAATACTGAGCTTCTTAAAGAAAACAACCAGAAAGGTAGGAAAAGAAGAAACATGAGAATGAGAAAAGAAAATCTCTCTGTTATGCAAATCTGATTTTTTCACTGCCTGCCAATCTCCTTTCAAAATGTTTCTGTCATTCTATTCTCACAGCAAGAAGCATGGCCTTGGCTTACTCAGCATTATAGCTGAATGATTGCATGGAACCACAGATCTGCACAATGGATTGACAAATTAACTAGTTCTTAACTTTTAGTATAGGAATAATTCTTACTCACTCCCAACTACATTTCTTAAAAAAAAAAAAAAAAAAAAAAAAAAAAAAAAAAAAAAAAAAAAAAAAAAAAAAAAAAAGAAACATGACAAAACCATTAACTCTACAAAACACGGCATGATGTGACGTATAGAGAACACGCGCGCCGTGGTGTTTACTAGATCAGTTTTTAGTAGTAGACAACATCTGACTTCTTAGTTCTTCAACTTGCTCAAGCTTCCCCAAATCTGATTCCTTCTTAAAGCTTTCTTTTTCATCATATCATTCCTTTATATCTTGCTGATTTCATGAGTGTGTAAATGGCAGCAATTGCACACAGAGCAGTGGGTTTCAGCCTGAAATGAACAATAGAATATGCTAAGTTGGAAGGGACCCAGAAGGATCATCGAGTGTGACTCTTGGCTTTGCACAGGACCATCCCCAAAAGTCACACCATGCGTCTGTCCACATGCTTCTTGAACTCTGTCAGGCTTGGTGCTGTGACTACTTCCTTGGGGAGCCTGTTCCAGTGCCCAGTCACCCTCTGGGTGAAGAACCTTTTTCTAATACCCAACCATAAACTCCACTGAGACAACTTCAGGCTGTTCCCTGGGATCCTGTCACTGCTCGCCACAAAGAGACCAGTGTCTGCTCCTCCTCTTCCCCCCATAAGGAAGTTTTAGATTGTAATGAGGTCTCCCCTCAGTCTCCTCCAGGCTGAACAGACCAAGTGACCTGAGTTGCTCCTCATATGGCTTCCCCTCAAGGCTCTTCATCATTTTCATTTCCCTCCTTTGTCTCTCTCCAATGCCTTAATATTTTTCTTATATTGCAGTGACCAAAACTGAACACAGTATACGAGGCGGGGCCACACCTTGTGGTGCAAGAGCAGAGAGGGACAGTCTCTGTGGACTTATTGCATCTCCTTCACTAGTGAATTAAAAATATCTGCAGTAAAAACAGAGGTGAATTTCATTTTGAACTACTTTGGTAAGACAGTATTTTTTCAAAAAGTATTTAGTATTCTGCAGTTGTACCAAGACCTCTGAAAAACACTACATTATTTGAGTAACCTCCAGGCTAAATAAAGTTTACTCAAGGTCATGGCCTTTAATGAGTTCCCTGGATATCCTCCAGAAGTTATTGAATATATTGAAATATATGCCTAACCTACAAACATAAATATTATATTATAAAGTAGAATTTATCTTCTTAAATTGTAAGGAAGGAAATTATTAAGATCCTCTAACAATTTTTGTAGTGCAGAACTCAGTTTTTTAAATTATGCCATCTTTTCTGTGATATTAAAGGTGAAAAAACCAGACTTGTACCTGGGAATACAGATAATCTTTTTTAATGAAAGGGTTATACCTGAGGTGAAAAAATAAATCTCTACATTAAAACAAGAATTTTAACTTGTATTTTCATAAATATTTTAAAGAAGAAAACTTTTGTTATAAAGCAAAATGCTGTTCAATGAGACATTTAAATATTCGTAATGCATCATGAAATGTAACAGGGGTTTCATGGCTTAAAATTCATAAATATTTTGTTGAGTTCTTGAAATGTGGAAAAATTAATTAAATGAGTATCTAGAACTAAATTCCACCTTGACTTGTAATTCCTTTCTGGAAAAGCTATTTATGTTGCCAACATTCCTGAAGTCTCAGGAAAACTCCTATATGTCATTTCTACCTGTTAGATAGTAAGCAGACAATAAATTTAGAATTCTAGGAGTTGATTACTGAATGTGTAGAAATTTCTTATTAGTAATGTCAAAAATAATGAGTGGTCACATCTGACCCCTGCAGAAATTATATCAAATGAAAGGGTACAATAATTTCAATGCTCTGTGTTCCAGGCAGCCTGTTGGGTTTTTTTTTTTTCCTTCAAGGAATATATCAAGCGTTTTTTCTCCTTATAATTAGTTTTCATTTTCTGATATATTTTGCTACTAATAGCAGTAATCCAAATATAGCTTGTTAAACATATATACTATAAAATGTTACATTCCACTTTACTGTCGAGTGCCCCAAACATACTACAGTGGTAACTTCCTTTAGTTTATTGTGTTATAAAGTTGCACTATAGCTAGTTTTAGGTTAGAGAGAACTCATAAATGGGATCTGTCAAATAACATGCACAGCAGACTGTGAAAATCTTTATTTGTGTACTATAGTGTTTCCTGATTTGTCTAAAGGTCTTAAAAACCAGACTAGGAGCCATGATATGTATAAATATATACTATATATATTTTTTTTCTACTAAATTTTTTTATGTTAACTACCTTTTTGAGAGCTTCTTGTTTGTTTCAGTGATCAGTTTCCAAACCAGATGAAAGTCAGAGTTCAGATTTCTCTGACATTTAGAAAGTTAAATACCTCCATGTATTTCTATTTGTAAGGACTCTTCTATTTTTTTAAGCTCTCAGAGACAAATTAATTCCTTAAATAAATGTTTGCCATATCTGTATTTTGAAAAATGGTTGGAGCTCTTAATGATATTATCACCGTTTTGTATATATATATATATATATATATATATATATATATATATAAAATAGTGTTCATCGTGAAGTATGTTTTTACAAGCTTCAGAACTTGGTCCTGCATAAGGAAGCTGAAATCTTAATACAGAACAATAGTTAATGTAAACATAAGGTCTTTTTTCTTTGCTTCCTTTTTTCTTTCTCAGAAGATTGTGATTTGGAAGGGACCCACAAGGATCATTTACTTGTGTTTGTTCATTGTTTCTGCCGATGCACATATATTTTTTTAATAAAGGGCTGTTATTCTTCCTTTTTCTACATTTTTTCTTCAATTGGAGCCTCTTAATTTTGGTTTTACAATTGCTTGGAGGGAGGAGTTTGGGTCTTCCTCATAACTCATCCTCAACAAAATACTTGTGTCTCATTTAAACTCAGACAAGCAGTTACAGGTACTCAGTTATTTCTGCTCTACCTGAAACTGTGGGGTTTTTTACATCTGCCAAGGTGTTCAAAGTACAGGAAAGCTGATGGAGAGCCAATGTATAAAGAATGTGCACGTGATTATCAAATTAGATGTGCTAAGAGAGAAGAGAAGCTGCATTGGCAAGCAATGAAATGTGCTGAAATTAAATTACATTCCTGGACTTACCAGCTGGAAGGAATGTCAACCCTGGCACACACTGTCATGATACCACTGAAGAAAAGACCAGGTTTCAGTTATCTTTGCAAGGTGAATGTAACTTCAGCACCTTCTGCACTTCTTCCAAGCACAGCTCCTGCAAGAGTTCTCTGTTAGATGCTTTAATTTTCCTCTTTTCTTGCTTATAGGTAATCTGCACTGATCCATCCAGTTGTACTGTCAGACTTGGCAGGGTTAATAGAAAAGTGCACACACAAAACTGAAATGACTCCATTATCACATTGCTCATATTTAAAGGGAAGGGGAAAGGTACAATCATGCCAAAACAATTGCCTTAATGTATCCAGTTAATTCTTTGTCCAGCATTTGTGTCTTCGAGTCACTGAAGTGTGTCATCACAATAAAAATGAAAACAGGCAGATGAAATATATGCTTGAAGGATATCTTCCTGATGGATATTTTTTTCTAATTTTTGAGAGCACATGAAGGATAAGGAAAGTCACAATGTTTGTTTTATTGGAATGTCCTAAGGAATAGACCAAATAGGAAAATCACCATAGGAACTCTGTCTATTCAAAGAATAGGTTTCAGAAATAACCTTTCAAAACTGTAGATGACTGAAATTGTTGATGAACTTTATTCCTTGTTATTATTAATAAAGTGTTATTTACAGCTCCAGGAACAAGTACAAGAGTACAAGAGAACAAAGCCCTCAGGACAGATTTTAGGCACATGTAAATGAATATATTTCTGTTGTCTTTAAGGAGATTGGACCAGTTTACACCAGTAAACTGTTCCATTAACATGAACTGAGAACAAATTTAATAAAGTAATACTGTTTCAGAGTTAAATTTCTTGTACACCAGCATGTTTCCTATCTTCTTTAAGAGAGAAGAATTTTATTTTAATTTCCAGATTTTTTTTTTCAATTCCAGAGCATTTCTTACAATAGATGTATTTTTAGAATGATACTGAAGCTGAGGGAGTAATTAAATTATATGATCATGTGCTAAGTCATTGGCTTTTTCCTTTGGGGTAGCCGTACTTTCATAATTATTATACACTAGAAGCTGTGAAGGTGCATTCATTTTAAAGACTGACTGTTTTGTAAGTTAAATTCTTCATATCTGAGAGAAAGGCAATAAGCTATTAAAATATAAATCAATAATTTGGTTGATATATTTGTGTCTACAGGGGCAAGATAATCTCTTTTCTATTGTTTTACAGATCACCATGAAGGGACTGCCTATGCTTTGAACAGTAGATTATTGCACCTGACATTTTTGATATAGAAGAAAAGCTAGTGGATATATTTTAACAATGGACAGATATAGAAAGAACAGATAATAACACTCTGAATAATGATGCAGTCTTAACTGCACATTTGAAAACAGAAAGAAAGGCTAGCATTTTTATGTAGATTCATAGATTTAAAGTTTCCTGCCACACCTAAGTCATAATGGTACTTTTAATATTGAAAGAGTATGTGAAAAGCTAAACTTATTTTGAGGTTACCAAATAGACTTCTAATGTTTACAGTACTTTGTGTAAATTATTGTTTCTTGCCTGTGGCTTTCAATCACTGAAATGGTTTGGAGAACAATTGAAGCATGATCTATTTTTGAAAATATTAGTAAGAGATTTAAGATTCAGAAAAATGTTTTACATTTTACTGGGTATACCAACTGAGAAATAATGGCTTATAAACATTTTGCTAGCGTAAACAAAAAAAAAATTAATCAAAAGCAATTGTTCTGTTGTGCAGTTAAAAACATTTTATAACCCTTCCTCAAGTTGTATTATATATCTGTATATAAAAAACAGAGAAACTGAAATTTGTGAAACACTTTACATTCCTATGCATCTTCTTTTTCAAAACCTTTGTTCAAACTGCATGCTGTGCAGTTCCTCCTGTGTCTCTGTATTCTCAGAAGAATGAACAGGATAAATACATAGATCAAAAAGGGGGCACACTGCTCTCCAGAGAGCAATTAATGATCATTTGCATAACCTCTACAATTTAAATGTGAAATGAAAGCCATGTGTCCCAGCTGATGGCTGAATTCTGCTCTATCACTTCCCAGAGGACATGATAGCAAAACACAATTTACCAGAAGAAGAGACAGTCTTATTTTTAACAGCTTCACATTTAAAGGTATCACATCTAAAGTCCTATACCTACTTGCATTTCAGGGAAATCTGTAATTTTCAATATTTTATTAACAACAACACACAAGTTTCCATTTGTATCTGGTCTTAATCTTTTAATTTCATTTTTCTGAGTCAGTATTTTATGACTACAAATTTTTTGGATAGTCTTCCATGTAATCACAACCCTACTCATCCTACTATAGTCATCATCACAGTAATCTCTGTTTCTTGACACTAGTCATAATTTATGGGCAAACTTCTATTTTGTGGGGTTTCTGGTTAATACCACTGTTACACTATTTTTCCTGGCTAGTTTGTTATTTCTTCTCTACTACTTTCCTCTCTTCCCCTGGTCCTCCATCCATCCCACCTTTACTGCTGAACTCTATCTTCACCACCTTGGCTCCACTGAACTGCTGAATATCTGTAGAACAGCACCTGTCAGTGAGGGCACAGCCGGGACTGAGATCTCTAATGGCTTTTACACCTTGAAGGATAGTCTGGTTTCTGCCGCTGCCTACCAGTGAAATCAGTGACATTTTAATAAAAAGATTTTGTATCTTAAGATTTCGGTTTAAAAAGCATCAGTATCAATGAAGAAGTATCACTTTTAGAAGATCATAGAATCATAGAATCATAGAATCATAGAATCAGATGGGTTGGAAAGGACCTCTAAAATCAAGCCCAACCCTTGATCCACTACCACCACAATTACTAGACTATAGCACTAAGTACCACATCCAGTTTCTTCTCAAATACCTCTGGGGACGGAGAGTCCACCACATCCCTGGGTAGCCCTTTCCAACACCTGATTAAAGATGAACAAATGAGTCTTACATTTGAGGCAAATATGTAAGGTTGTTATGTTCTAGTATTTGCATATATCAGAAGAAAGAAAAGACACAGCCTAAATCATGCTATTCAGTCAGCAATTTGTATATATTTTCTTGAAATTGAGCTTCAGTGCAAAGCTAACATTAAAATTATGTCTATCTCATGAAATGACATATTGATTATGTAGTTTTCAGAAGAGGAATTTTTTTATCGGTCCCTAGGAAATTTTAGATGATAAGATCTAATCTGCCATCTCAGTCAGGTATTTGAGATAACTCTAAAAGGAATCTGCATAAGAAGCTGGGAGGGGATGCAGCCAGAACAGCTTACTCCAACTGACCCAGTGGATATCCCATACAACATGGTTTATAAATCTGGGGAAGAAGAAGGAAGAGGGGGAATATTCTCAGTGATGATGTTTATCTTTTCAAGTCACTGGTAAATGTGATGGAAACCTTCTTTTCTGAAGGGCTGAACACCTGCCTGCCCAAGGGAAGTGACGAATGTCCTTATTTCCACCCACAAGTGATCTCACTTTTACTCTGGATTCTTTCCTCCATCCTATGCTGAGGGAGTAAGTGAATGGCTGTGTGGGGCTTAGTTGCCATCTGGTGATAAACCATGGCATCTGTAAGTGAGGTATATATTATAAAAATCTATATCAAGAAGCACAGTTTATAGATGAGTCTATTCTGATAAAAGACAAGTTATTTTCAAAAGTAAAACTGGCAGTGTTGATTTGCAGTTTTATTTTAGGTGTCCAGTTCATTGACAATTACATAACTAGTGACTGGACCGCAGATGCTCAATGTTTATATTTTCTGATCAAGTTCCAATTAAAAGCTTACCATCTGCCATAACTCTTTGCCTCCATACAGCTTTCAATATAAGTGACATACATTAGCATTCAAGCTTTATACTACCTTTCATTCCTTGTTGTCAATTTATCCAAATATTTCTTCATTCCTTTACTAGGAATTTAAAAAAAACTCCAAGACTTTGTTTGCCTGGTTGGCTGTTGGTTTGTTTGTTTGGGTTTTTGGTTTGGTTTGGTTTTGTTGTTTTTGTTTTTGTTTTCTATAGCCAGAGGTTCGTAAGTTCTTTGAAAAAATTATTTTGGAATATAACTCAAATATTATCAAGTGGCATTGATAATCACATTGTAGATTTGGCAGATGCAAAGGTCAATGAGAATTTTATAGGAAAATACTCACTGAAGAGGATTTCAGAAAAGTAATTCTTTGGAGATGAAAACATTACAAATGTTTTTTAAATATTTTAATCCAAAGTGAATACTTGGAGATGTAGAAAAGTTTGACATTTATTTTCTTTAAATAAATTTTAAAAGTTCAAGCATTCATATTTTTTCTACAAAATCTTTTTGTATGAAACCAGAATATGAACTTGGATTAAAATCAATTACGTGTGATACTCCATGGTGAGCACAATCCCTCTCTAAAGTAGAGATGACTGTATTGTCTGAAATTCCACTGACAGTGATGGGTATAACACTGTGATTCCTGCACAGATTGGAGAGTCAGAAGTCATTAGAATGAGCGCACACCTTCAGATATTTCCTTAGGTAAACTTGAAAAAAAATGTGTAGTTATTTTTCTATGCTGGTCAACAAATTGTAATGCTCTTCTCAATCTAACAGCTTCCTGCGAATGCAGAAAGAGGCTTGAATTATGCTTTTATTGGGAAATTGTTTGTAATTTCCTTCCTCCACACTCCCATGTTATTTAACTCAAAGAAAAGCTGGAAAATGCAATATAAAACAAAGATATGACCGCAAGATTATTGAATTGTAAAAGTCAACTCTTAAGAATAGAGTGTGTTCCTAGGATAGTACTTCAATATTGAAATTTATAGCTGAAAAAATAAAAATACCAGCATGAATGGAATGAATGAAAAATAAATATCCAGTTTGAACCTCAAAATGAGTCCATTTACTAACATTACTAAACATACCAAGGCATCTTAAATGCTTCAGAAAAAATGTGGTTATATGGAAGTATGGGTTCATGCAAAAAAACCACAAATTTTGAAAGCTCAAGAGCTCAAGTCTACAACACACATTATTTAGGTTCCTTAATGATGGAGTAGAATCCTGAATCTGTTTTTAGCAGTGTTATTTCTGAAAGCACAGTATTAATAGTAGACATCCTGAAGAAGATCCTAAATAGTATCCTGAGAAAGACATGACTGCAGGAACTTTTCTTCCTTCACACCTTGAGTATGAGGTAGTGGCATGCCCAGAATAATCCTTCAGTGTTCATGAATATTGATCATGGCATTTTAATTAGCCTGAGCTTCCTTCAGTGGTCTCTTTGGAGGTCTAATAAAAAGCAGAGAATTGCTTTAGTCTTATCTTTGTCATCATTGGTAAATACACTATAAAAAGTCATGTCCTATGGCAAAAAAATATGAATCAGTGACTCAGCAAATGTTTCATATTCCTAATCTCTTTACAATATGTATAGAGAGTACTGCATGAAAGGACTTGCTTAGCTTTAAAAAACCATTGAGAAGAAAAATGTGAAGGTATTGCTGCATAAATAGTCTTCTTCCCTTGTGGATCTTATGACATGCTGAGAAAACCTGATATATATATGCACACATATATACAGTTGTTCTCTCCATCCCTCAGCACTTGATTTCCATAAAAGTGCAATGAGACTGAATTTTTTCAAGAGAAATTCACCTGATTGGCATCTGAAATTCTGGGGATTTTACTCTGTTAGAAATTTAATTCTGAACCTGGCTTAGAAAGCAAAGAGGCAAGCAGACTTTTTAAAATGTACTTTGTAAACACTGTTAGTGTAGAAATAGGCTAGAAGGTTATTTTTCATGCATAGCTATTCAGCATAACAGGTTGTGTTTCTTATCTCCTGAAGGTAACATGCACAGTGTAACTCCAGTTCTTTTACTAAACCCAAATTATAATTTTATAATTATTCACATTATGATCAAATCTTGGAATGGGGTAATTTTTCTGTGTGTCCTTTATTAAGTTTGATGGTAAAGTTTTTTCCTTTCTCAAACCTTAAATATTATTCAGACTGACAAATGTTTTCTTTCAGTGTTATGCCTGTAGCAGAAATGTATAGTATTCCCCTGTCCTTGGCAGTTTAATTGTCAGAAATCCATTTCTCAGTCTGTGTAGCTGTAGTATTCTTTCCCCTAAATGCAAATCTTTATCTGTAGTAATGTATGCAACCTTTTCAATATGCTGTTAAGACACCCTATTAGTATAAATCACAATAGCTGCAAACATTAAGGAAGTTTAATTCTCAAGGTAATCTCCAATGCTATGTGATGTACATGACATACTAAATCACGAATTTGTTTTTATACTCTTATTTGTGTATTTTTGAAGTGAATCTGCTTATATTTTTTAGAAATTTTCTATTTTGTTGGAATAAATTATCCATGTCCTATAAAAACTGCTCTGAGCACTAAAATGTGACTAAATTTTGTATGCAGAAAGTTTCAGCACTCTGTCAAAATTGTTAGATACATAGATGTTTTCTTTGTTAATTTGAAGAGCAATTATATTGAACTAAGAATGATCGTATTGCCTAATTTTTGTTCATATTGTATTCTTCTGTCCAACTTAAACCTTATTTTTATTTTCATTTTTTAGTGAGTAAAATAGAAAGTACTCTGTGGAAGGCAATAGATAGATAAGAATACACTGCTGAAAGCATAATAGAGAGATAAAAATTGCTGCAATATATTTTCAGTAAGTAGCCTTTTTCTTAGCATTAAGGGCTAGAGTAGTATAATGAATCTTTAAACCATAAATTTGACAAAGAATTCCCTACAAAAGTGCAGCCAACAATTACCTTCTGGCTCTCCCTCATAAGCTAGTCTTCTCCACTGAAGAAGTACCATACAATACAACTGTTAAAGATCTTAGTCTAAAAATATTTTATTGAACTCCCAGTTTCTGATCCTGCCTTCTCAAAAATCCATCTCCTTTATTTAGTTGTTCATTTTTATTTAACCACTACCTATTAAAAATATAAAATATTTGCACAAATGGATATATAAAATACATAAATACTTGTGTGTACACAATATACATAGATGACAGTAGGAGCTAAACAATAGGTCTTCTCATTTATCTGTATGCCTTACCATTGTACAATGAAGCTAGACACCCACTAACTGAAAGTATCTTATTTTTATGTACAAAGCAGTTTCTTCTCAGTTTGCTTTCATATTTGAACATATAGATTTTGTCATTATAATTTCCTAATCTATATATTTACATTTGTTGTTACTGCAGTGACTTTATGCCCTACAGTGAATCTTACCATCTGGTCCATACGGACATTCATCTTCATGTACCGTGTTTTTTTCAGTCACACAGATTTATATTATATTGTTATTCCTTTTCGTTCTGTCAAATGTATAGGTGTTCACAGAAAGATGAGCTTTCTTATGTATTGTTGCTATAACCATCTTAACTTATAGTAGGTTGGGATTTTTTTATTTGTTTTGAAATACAGCCAATGATTTTGTCAATCTATTTTGATTTTTACAGGAGTAGTATTTTATACTCTACCTTTTGTGTTTAATGATTGCATGTGTTAAAATTGAGAAGCACTTTGTCATAATTAACAGTGGCTCTACCGGGAGTGGGAAGCCCGGGTACCAGGAAAATAAAGAGATAAATTAAAAACAAACAAAAAAACAACCTCTTAGAAGAGAAGAATGAGCTGAACACTACAGCAAAATACATAGCTCATCACTGTACAGCAACTGGACAGAATTAATTTTCTAATTAGAAGTCAGAAAACACTGCTTGAAGGAAATACCCTCAAAAGTACCATTGCATAATTATGCTTAGATTCTAAGAAGTACTTAACTTGAATTTTGTGACACTTCATGATTCATATATTTGAAAATTCCATTTATCATTTATCACCACTGAGATGACAAAGCATGGCCATAAAATACTTTGAAACTACAAAAAATATTTCCTTCATCTGCACGTTTTGGATGTAATCCACAGGAAAGCAGTGGGATTATCCATGAAGAAACACAGATTTTCTCTGGAAATATGCACATCTGAAGTACAAGTAAAACATTGTTTCCATGTCTAAAACAAGTGCTTTTGGTTATTTGTATCAAGGATGTGGGTACTTATTGATGCAATCACAAAAACAATGGCACATTTTCCCTTTTTTACACTTTGACCTTTTCATTCCACTGAGATTACTGTAGCAGCTTCTGACCTTTGTGCATATCCCTAATTCTTTAATAATCACTATTTGCTATCTCCAATTTGAAAAGTGAAAAGTAAAAAGTAAATTAAATTTTACTGAGATCCATCTACTTTAATACTGTAAACTATAGATAAATTTAATCAAAATAGCACCTAATACTAAAGGTGGATGTGACATTTGTTGCAGTCATTAATAACATGCCTCAAATACTTCACATAAAATTAAATATGCTGAAATTTTGAGCCATCATTAGACATGAAAATGCAATTTACAGTAATACTCCATCAAGTTAAAAAGTTTTCTTTCCAACCAGAGGTAGTCTCTTGTACCCTAAATCCAAAATGTCACTATAAATTAGTTACTGTTGCAACATAAAATAGAATATTCTAGCTTCAGGTGGGCCATTAAATATGCATCTTCCAACTTTAAAAAAAGACATTTCAAAATGAAAAATCGTTGGCTCCAACTTTTTCAATTTCTATGTTGTATTAGGTGCCAGAAATTACTTAGAAAATTATAGCCTCTGGATAAAGCAGAATGTATACAAACTGTTTCATTTTACATCTCAATAGTCTAAGCTGACTGTATTAATCAAGTGGAGGCAGTCATCATGGTAGTCAAATAGACGCCTTCTAGCTGACCTTGCAGATTTCTGTTACTGATGGACTTAGGGTTTTCTGAAATGATGATAATCCTCATTAAGAGTGATGCAGGTCATACTACACAGTATTGCAAGCCTGCATCCCAGGTTGCTAACTCAGGTGGAAAAGGAAAACAGCATCTCAAATTAAACATCTCTAGGTTTTATTACAGGCACAAAACATCCATTGGTAATCTTTATCACATCGCTCCTATAATCAGCACATACTTCTTCTAGTTTATTTCTACTCCATCTCAGAAAACAATATCTGTAGCAAAATAGGAAAATGTGCACTGCTTTTCCACATTACAGAAAAAATGAATAGCATAAAATTAAGACTTCAGCAGGCATTCAGTGGCCCACCATGTATGTTTATACACTGTTTCCATTGTTAATATTATGAATAAACAATTTTCCCCACGCTTTTTTTGCCAAATACATGCTTTAAGCACCCTAAATTTTGGGGAGTTACCTGGAACTTATGTTTTGCCTTGAATTTTGTTGGAAGAATGCCTGTTTCCCCAGGCATTCTTATATATATATATATATCCATCTTCCACTTATTTGCCATCTAACAAATACCTAAATTGGATAGTTTCAATTTTTTTCCACTTTTCTGTTTGCATTGCCTTTTAAAATTTCCTTCCTTTTTTCATGTGTGATATTTCTCTATTTCAAGTTTGACTTACTTTGACTTTGTAATTCTCTTTCTATACACATTTTACTATAGGCTATTTTCCTCTACCTTATATTTGTCTCTATTCTTAACTTCTTATTTTTTATTCCCTATTTGCTATATATTCTCCTGCCTTTTTTCCTTGTATATATATCTATACATCTCCCCTTTTAGCATTTCTTTTTATTCCAAGAGCCATAAAACAATGCCATACTTTGCTATAATTCACTTGCAATAAAAATACTTATTTTCACATTAAGAATGATGAGCCTAGTGACAATATTATGCAATTGTTTAAAAAGTTACTGGTTCAGGAAAATTATTAGAATAGCCTAAGATACTGTGTGGTTTAGTACATTTTGTATCCCTTTACCGTCCTTGCTGCCAGGAAAACTAATTAAAGCCAATAAACCATAAAGGTTAATATATAGTCATAGTTTAGGTAGAGAATTTAAGAGCTGTCCAGGAAACTTGGACAATAACTTAAAATATTTAAAGGTGGGAAATGAACCAGAATTTACCCTCTGTGTCAGTCTGCTTCATTACTATAGTGACATATTAAGACACAGCAATTCAAATAATGATATTTCTTTATTAGGTCATCAGTTTTCACAGGTTTTCTGAAGGACTATTTAATATCTTTTCCTTATCAGATGATGGGACACTTTCATTATGAAACCAAGCTTAAAAAAACATGCAGACCTTTGTATTTTTTTCTGTAACTTCAATCAACTCTTTTGTGTTTGTTGACTAGAACCAGAGAGGAATTGGTTGTAGCAATATTAATTCCTGTGTTTTAATACTGGAGATCAGTGCTGTTCTTTATAAAAGCCTAACTCGTGTAGGTTTGTGTCTTCTGTGCCTATGAAATCACAGCTCCACTAGGATCAACTTGACCTCAAAGAAGCAGGAATTATGCCCATGTATTTTGAAGAACATCACTCATACACTACTGGTGACAACAATTCCGAATGTATGCTTTTCATGTATCTCCTTTGTATAATTATATCTTCTAAGATAAAACCATAAAACATCATCAATCCAATTAAAATAAACTCGTTAGGGTGGAGAAATAAATCAGATTCAAACCTTTGTAGGCATTTCAAAATTTCAGTTTTCATGTATAAATTTTGTTTACATTAAAGTTAACTACCAGAGAATTTAAAATTTTTTTTACCACTCATTTAGGTGTATCTTTTTTATACTTTTAGTCATAGTACAGAGGGGAAAGACAAAAAAGGTTTATTTTAAACCATGTAGGCAGTGCTACAGAATTGATGCAAGAAACTCATGCACTAAAGTAAAATAGCAGATATATAGTTTGCAGTTGTCTAAAGTTGTTGTTTAAGAAAATGTCCAAATATGTTGATTTATCCAGGAAAGCTTTGCTTAATCCCTGTATGAATAGATCAATAATGCACAAATAATTATCAGAGCTGAGGTTCAATTTAACAGTATTTAATTCATGAATTCATCTCCCTATGGAAAGAAATTACCTTTTGAAGCACCTAGAGTAATTTCCTTGCCATGGTATACCAATTCTGACTTTTTTTCCTATATCAACTCCCAAAGTATATGAGAACACGTATGGCTCCTTCAGGACCCACCATAATTTTCTCTGTTAGCTACAAATTAAGTGGATTCCAGCGTGTATTCCAACCTTGAAGTATTATGTTTCTGCTTTCCAACTTTTACAGCATTTTGAACTCTATCTATCATACGATGAAGTGAAATTCAATAAGCAAGCAAAGAATAACACAAAAATATAATAATACTATAGTATGGAAACAGCAGGTTGTGTCAGTGTAAAATATAATTATGTAGAAGCTAATGTCTGGTTCTAACATACTTCTCTACATATAAAGAAACTATGATCTTCTGTGATTTCTGTGGAGCTCAGTGTTTCTTCACCTACTATCCAGTTTCACCACTACAGCTCATGGTTGAGTCTTCCCAACTTATATGCTCTGGTTTATGAATCCCTCCAGTCTATAGAGTTTCCTATTCTTCCACCACAGCTACACTACCTGAAGTCATAGCCTCCATTCTTCAAGAAGTTGTCTTGACAGCAAAGCTATATGAGACCTAGAAAAGGGAAGGAAAAAAGGAGCCCTTTTTATCTCCCTTAGGAAAATATTCTTCAGTAAGAGATTCAAAATTTGTGAATCCTGAGAGACAGATTGTGTAATTTCACAGCAAGTGAACATTTTTCTGTGAAGGAAGGTGATAACAAGCATTTTCTTTTTAAATTCTTTGTACTTTGCTTCCAGTGCCTTCTTACTCTAAAATTCCCAACCAGTTTCAGGGGCAGAACCCAGCAGTTTCTCATCCTGCCTGAGCATTGCTGACTTTAAAGCAGTCTCTCTTCCCTCACACTGGTATTCATCCTTTTTCCTCAGCTGCACAAAGGGAAAATCCGTCTGACTGGGACTTTCTGAGCAGAGGGAATGGAAGGGATGCAGATTAGCTAGCACTTTAATTAATTTACTTAAAATTTAATCTGAAGTACAGCAGATTTTGGAAATAGCTGTCTTAGTAAAGCACTCTAGTGGAGATATAATTTGAACTGGTAGTACCTCTTTTTTCCCTTGATCAATTAATGTTACCAAACAACATCAGAAAGATTCATGGGCTTTGATTGTATTAGATTGTAGATAGTATTTTTTTTTCCCACTTTGTAACTGTCCATCATTAACAGCAAATTTTGATGGTGAACATTTTAATGAACTCAAGTTTTAGACAGAAATTACAAATCTATATGATCATACACAAGTGGTAGAGAGATAACAGACTGAGGAGCTCTGAAGAAAGCTTTTTTCATCAAATGAACAGAATAGCTTACATTTTTATTCTACTACAAACTGATCTACCAAAAAAGAGATTCTCACTATCAGAGTTCTCAAATTTACACACTAAATATAAAAGACGGTTTAAACCTGAAACAGTCACTTTCAACACAGTTCCTAAAGATCTGTCAACTACTTCTATATTTTTGCCCAGTTTATCCACTTATGATCCAAGAACCTAAACACTGTTTTTCATTCTTGAGTATTCTGCCTCTAGGAAGATTTTGTTTTTGCAACTTACAAATAACCTCTGAATAAGGAACTACTAAACACTGCTTATTTGCATTGTTATCTATTAAGAACAAGTATTCCAAATAGTAATTCTTTTAGCAAATAAGCAACAGTTTTGTATCAGAAATTTTCTTGGTTTATGCCAGCTGTTTTCATTTGAAACCTTATTGGGACACTGGGGGACTGCAACGAGGTATACTTCTCCATGTAGTTACCAACACTAGTGCCTTAAGATACAAATGGTTTCATTTACTTTGTCAGGTGTCAGAAGATGTTTTTCTGTATTATCTCACAGTTAATTTTGGCTTCAAGTCTGGCAGTTTTTCACATTACCACCCACAGGTTTTTATTTCTATTATTTAAGGTTTTCTCTCCCTTCTCCCCAAATTCAGTGTACAGTGGAATGACAAAACACTTAACCAAGAAAGGAGAAAATGCTTACTGTCCAAGAATATATTGAAAAAAAATTTAGACATATTTTTCTTGAGAGAAAACTACTTCTGAAAAAAATAACAGAAGTCACTTCTATTAAAGACTACCACATTATGTACCCCTACACTGTACTAAAGGATTAAAATAGTACCATGAATTTCAAGGAGTAAAGATTAGTCCTTACCTGAAGCCACCTTCCTCATTTCAGAAACAGTCATAGTCTCTGCTAATAGGTACATTTTAGAGTACTATATATCATCTTACCTTAGCCATTGCACTTCCTAGTGTGGCGTCACAGAGCACATTATTTCAGCAAGGGCAGGCGGCACTGAGAGGGAAGAGGACTGAGAAGGGTGGCAGGGTAGTGATCCCACCAACAAGCGACATTGTTCCACAAAAAGTGTGCAAGAATAGCAAAGGTTTTGGTGGCAGAGACCAGACAACATCCCTTTGATTGCCAGCCATGTCCATGCAGGTCTGAGGTCAGGCCAGGAAGCAAGTCAGTGAGTCCAGCTCAGGGACAGCAGGTGCAGTGATAGGCAAAGGTGCCACTGTAATAGCACTCACACAAGGACTAGAGCAAGGGCCTGAGCTTGAATACAACTCCCAAGCAAAGGGGACAGAGACTCCACAGCTCCTTCTTACAGCTCACCTGTGTCGCTACTCCGAACTAAGCAGCAGAGGAGAGCAGGAAGATGTTACAAGGCATCTTGGTCCATTCAGGGCCTTGACACAGTCTTAATTGCACAATCTGTTTAGTGATGCAGAATATTGCTTTGGAAAAATATATAGGTAGTTTAAGTGTCAGGAAGAGTGGAGGTAGAGCAAGCTTACTTGGGCAAAAGTTCAAAATCATTGAGCTGAATGTCTGGAAGACAGCAAAACCCATCAGAACTGGTAGCTGGTTAACTACAATGAGAAAATCAGTTGAAGTTACTGTTCTAAGTTATGATCTGAGGAAAAATTATAAAAGAAAAAGAAATTAACCTACTGAAAACCTAATCCAAATATAATTTAAAGAATTAGATGCCAAAAATATGTTTTATATGTAACAATTTTTCTAGGAGACGTGGTTTCTAAAGAAAATATAATCATCAAGACCAAATAAAATATTTGAGTTGCAGTACTGATTTGTCTCCATTTCTGTCATAACTGAGTATCCCAAAAGATGAACAAGTTCCTATTGACAGCACTCCAGTAAAATATCACAGAATCACAGAACAATAAAATGGTTTGGATTGAAAGGACCTTAAGGATCATCTAGCTCCAACCCCACCCCTCCCACCCCTCTGCCATGGCCAGGGACACCTACCACTCAAAGAGGTACAAAAATGTTATTCAGTACATTCTGAACAAAAAACATAACATAGGCACGGGAAGACTTTTCATTTTCAATGAAAATGAAATCAGGAGCAAAGACAGACACCTGGGTGCTGGTCCCCCAAGTGTCAGACACTGTGAGCACTGCAGGACTTCCTGGAGTTAGCAGTACTCACAATTAACTCACCACACTTTTGTCAAAAAATACTATCTATTTATTATAAGATTGTTACAAATAAAATAGTGTAGGGAAAGAAATATGTTATTTATCAATACATACATAGTGTAGGGACAATGAGAAAATAATTCATCTGATCATGTATATAAAAATGCAGTTAAGTTAGTCCCTGACATAACTAGACCAGACCAGGTGTACTATTTGGCACAAGCTATCCATGATGTTCAAAATGAGTCAGGTGTTCATGCCTTCACTATGTCTATTTCTGTGACTCTAAAGAATCTACTATGAATGCAGATCTCTAAAGTTACCAGTAAACATGGTGAATGCCTCAATTTATTTCTGTTCCTCTCAGAAACACAGTGCAGAAAACATGTTTTTACAACCATAAAACTGCAATCAGTTTTAATAGCACTATACTTTTAAAACAGTTCACAAAAATTAGCGACCAGATTGTGCGAGATACTTGGCAAGCTGGGTACTTGGGTTTTATGAAAATCCAGATCCTTTTTAATTGCTGAAGCAAAAGATAATTTCTTTTGAAAATCTGGTCTGGAGTCTATGAGCATATTGATAGAGTTATTTTAACCTTGATGTACAAACTTCAGCAGTGGCAATGATTGGATGAAATTCTGTATAATTATTTTCACTACTTTCATGATTTTAGGGCCAAGGAAGACAATTTATGACCTACCAATTTTTTCTTCATACGTTAAGCCAAGGAATTAATCCAGTAACTTTTATACTGATCCCATAAATTCCATTAGAGTTATAGCATGTCTTTTGGTTATGCTTTAGAGTGCTGCAGCAGTGCTAATAATCCCAATACAAAAGCAAGGCAGATAATACTGGAACATGAATCACAGTGATTTAGGAGCTTGAATACTGACATAGAATAGGTTGAGTTCAAAGGACTGTTTTATATCAAAGAAGACACAAAGGATTTAAAGGAATCTGTAACAATTTCTTGACTGAGTATGACAAGTGAAAGAATCTTTTATTCTTTGTCTAGAGGTTATTAACATTGTGACGAGAGAGAGGACACATTTCATTTACAGGACTGTTGTTTGTTAACAGAATTTGACTGCTGTGCAAATGAGCAAAGAAATGTCAGTTTTCCCCTTTTAATGCAGTAGGAGCCCAATCCTAATCTGCTATTTAATGGTATTTTGCTACTGTGTTCTGGGACACCTAGGGCAGATCTTAATTAAAAATCCATATAAGCACATATTATACCTCTGGAAAGTTACAGTCCTTTATCTGAAACAATAAACCCTGTTCAGAGCTCCAGATTGGGGGAGCTGTCAAAGGGTTGCAAAGGTTATTATAACACAAATGCCACCTTCTGTAACATTTTTAGATTTTCAATGAAACTGCTAGTTAACTCAGCTGCAAAAGGAGAGCACACACCCATTAATGAGTACAGGGGTCATGCTACCATCCTGTGCAGGGGCATGTGTCAACGATTTAGCAATTACAGCAGGAACAGTAGTTCAGACCAGGTGGCTAATTTTTGTATTAGAGAAGCTGATGGAGTGAGGCATGAATGAATTTTGGGCTTAGGGAATCTCAAAATTCTTGTAAAGGGAAATGATCCTGAAAATTTTACACTGAATTTTAATGTGAGATGGTGCCACTTGCAACTTGCAAAGTATTTCTGCAAAGTGGTACAGCACAATGCTGCAATATTCAGTTAACACTGAAAGAGTTAAATAAGAGAATAGTAGGATTTTATTTTTTTTTTTTAATAAAGACTAAGTTTAAAAATAAATCCTCATGACATTCATGACATTACATCTTATGGTCTATATGAATAATAGACATGAGAACTTTCATAAAACATATGGTAGGCATATACAACATTTTAGAGGCATCACCACATTTAGAAAAATTAGTCTTCCCGGCTGGAAACACGACTAGATCCTATTGTACAGGATACTTTGACAGAGCTGACTATGATACCCCACTTCAATCTCACTTCCAAGGCAACTGTTCACATTCTGTTCATATTGGTCTATAATGCAAATCTGTGAATTCTTCATTGTCACAAAATAATCCATGTTATATATTTCCCTTGACATTTTTAAACTTCTTTGATTACCTTAACCTCTTCCTTGCACCTTGTTGTTACAACCGCAGGTATAAGAACCTTGCATAAGCTAGTTTCAAACTACCATTCTAACCATGATTGTTACATGTGAATGTTTAAAAAGACCCCAAAACCAATGCTACTTCTATTCTATTTGGATTTAGATCTCGATTCTATAGACCTTTTTCCAATATTGTACAGAAAGATTTAAATATCATATGCAACTGCAATGAAAATCCTGAGGTAGAAAGGCACAAACAGAAATATTGCAGTGAAATTAAAGTTGAGTATAAATCCTTGAAATAATTGGTCATAACAGGGATACTGTAATAGCACTCAACAAAAAGAACACTGAAAGGTTGAAATTCAGAAAGGCAAGCTTAGGAAGAGCCTGAAGAGTTTATGAGATGGAAATCCTCAACTGGAGATTTCAAAGCCATCCCAGTTACTCATTGCAATTTCCCTTTGCCAGCATGTAATGAATACTGGTAAACAATACTGCTTTTAATATTAGATTTAAAAAAAAAAGTTTATTACAAAGAAATCATGGAATTTTCCTATGGTTGTGTTCCCCAGGGTGAAGTTTGGTTCATTTGCAAAATACATAGTTATGAGTGGGTGGAAAATAGCACTTGCTTTAATTGTGAAAAAAAAAATTCTAGATCTTGATAGTTGTTTTCATGACATCTGAAATAAAAGTGGAGATCTCAGCAACTTTTGTCTTAAAAAAATCAATTACCTTTTATATCGTGGGATAAAGATATTTAGAAATATTTAAGTCATTTAAGATTACTGTTGCATAATGTCTTACTATTCCAGTGTGCGTTCTTTAGTTAAATGTCTAAGGTGAAGAGAATACATTTATACTTAACAATCCACCTAGATATACAAGATCCAAGTTTTCACCTCTCATACACTTTAAATAAAGTAGGACACTTAAGGTGTGTTTCCTCTATCTCAGCTATAGAGTTAGACTTTCTCGCTCAATTGCCCTCCTCAAGTGACAAAGATCCAAGACAAAGGTGCTACTCTGGTTGAGTCGTAGTGCACAGCTAATATAAATATTTTTCAAACCAACTCACACTCAGAAAAGGGCTAAATATTAAAACAAATTTCCATGCCTGATACTGATCTGAGATCTACCTTTTCAAAAGGTTGTCCTGGTAATATGTTAATGTACAAAGTACTTTTCAGCTATTCAGTGCTCTGTCACCAAGGGAGAGATGTAGTTCAAAGCTCCCTGCTTTGCAAGAGAAACAGAAATCAAAACTAGCAGAGTCAAATCCAAGGATGTTGAGGTAATTCACAATTAGTCTCTCAAAAATATAGTATTGCTTGCAGCTGAGAGAAGAGTAAATAAGTTTATCCATGCTTAAGCTAAGAGAACAGCTGCTATTACCAGCAAATTAAGATGTTAAAACCCAAAACAATGCAAACATTGATTTAAAGCAAGACTAAAGCAGTGGAATGTGACTCCCCAAACAGGTTTGTGATCATTAGGGATTCACTTTGCTTTACTTTTCTGCTATTAGGGAAATGATGTATCAGGTATGAGCAGACAGCTCATATGCCAGTCAGATGTGAAAAGGGTAAGTTCTGCAGGGATGTTTGCCAGAAAGCAGTAAATGAAGCTGAGTATTGTTGAACTGCAGAGATGATAAGAACAAGTGTTGTATATTGGTTTATTTATCTGATTATAGCTGGAAAGGGAGAAATCAATATAGTTAGTCAGGAATAAATTGCAGACTTGTTACCCAGTATAACTTGAACAGCTTGTGCAGATATAATTAGCACAACCTCTCTTAACTAAATTACTGTTTAACAATGAAAGGACATAGAACAAATTTTCTCAACAGTTATTATATATCATGGTAACACATGAAGAGAAACCTTGCTAACTTGAATACAGCTATTTATTTAAAAGAATACATACACCTTTGTGTGTGTATATGTGTATGTGTAAACAAATATTGAAATGCATTGCAAATGAAAATATAACTAGAATGAAATATTTTCTCCATCATTATTTGTATATATTCAGCCAAAGTATCAAGTTTGTTTTGATTTTTTTTAAATCAATTGAGAGTAGTAAAGTGAAGTTTTCTTCTAGTTAGAAATAGAAATTGTACAACATACAAGGAAAAAGAGCTTAAGTTCATCCAAAGACATGAAGTTATACTGTGGACTAATACCTTACAAGAGGAGTGTGGCTGTTACTGAATGAGAATAAGGATCAGAGCAGATATTTCCTGTGCATTTTAATGAGACAAAATTATCCTTCACCATCAAAGGAATTGTAGTCATTTTAGAAGAAGGCCCAAAATAGAAGATAATTCATTCAGGGTCTCGTGCACAGGAAAAGATGAGATGTGGTTGCAATGACATTATACATATTTTCTAAATAAAATTTGCTGGTCTTAAAAGAATTTCTAGAATAATTGTTGTATAAATATAATACAATGTGATACAAACAATAACAAAAAGAAATTTTGGTCATGATGGGTATTTATATTTTTGTTGTCTTTGAATTTTTTTTTTTATTGCTTCAAGTTCCAGAAAGAAATATAAAAAGACTCCAGAATTTCTGTCCCATTCACACATGCCCAGAATGTAATATCACAAAAGAATCAAGGATAAGATTAATGAAAAAAAAAGTCACAAAGGTATGTGAGATGTATACAACAGTAAAAAAAAAAAAAGCTTTCAATTTTAACCTGGAAAAGATGAGACTTGCTGTTTTGGTTGTGGGGTTTTGCTTTGTTTTTTGTTTTTGTTGGTTTTTTTTTTTTATGCTTCAGTAAATATCACTAGACTTTCCTTGTCTTCTTGAGCTAGACAACTTTGACCCAACTTTATTCACCTGTAATTTACTTTATTTCATTGTTTATAAGCATTCTGTCTGAGAACCAATTGTTTCCAAAAAGGAATTAGTGCACTTCTTTTAAGAACTCAAAAGCTGTTAGCCACCTGAAAATATGACAACACTTGCAAAAAAAATATTCCTAAGGCAAAGGTTTTCTGTGAAAGTTATTTCAAATATAGTTTTTTGCTGTATCCTGTCCTATTATGTTGTTTTTCCAAATATTAAAAAAAAAGAAAATGTAATCAGGAATATCTATGTCAAATAACAATTAAAGAATTATGAGTTTGGTACACTTTTCATCACAGATATTGAAAGTTTTCAAAAGCTATTTATAATTTTTGAAAAGAAACTGCAATTGAGACTTGTTATTTAAAAATTTTGTTGGTAATGACTTATGTGCAAAAATAATTCATAGAATCATAGAATCAGTGGGGATAGAAAGGACCTCTGAGATCATCAAGTCCAACCCTTGATCCATGACCACTGTGGCTACTAGACTATGGCACTAAGTGCCACATCCAGTCTCATCTTAAAAACCTCCAGGGACAGAGAATCCATCACTTCCCTGGAAACTGGGAATAATCAAAGGGAAATTTTTTAGAAAGGATAAACAGCTGTGAGTATTGCAAAGTTATTGAAAAAATCATTTAGTCATTTTATTATTCCAACATATTACACTTTATTGAATAAAATAAACGGACTGGGTTGGAGAACTCATTTCATGATGAAATGGACAATTTTTTGAGGATATCATATCAGTAAAATGATCTGCTGCAAGTGAAGGGTTACATTCAAATTCTGAAAGAATTTTAGTTACTTTTAATCACAAACAGCTCCTAAAGATGACGTTTCTAAACAACTCCAAAGGATGATGTTTCTACAGCTCAGAAAAATATTATTAAAGAAAAAAATAATGCATTCTTTATAATATTTGTTGAAAGTTAAATAACTTGCATATTTCCAAGCAAAACTTTACTGTAAAAAAATATTCGCATGAATTTAAGAGTTTTCTTAAATTAATATTGTTGAGATTAAACAAAAAAATACTGTAAGTATTGTTAAAATAAATATGGTTGTGTATATGTCCTTGATGGTTTTATCTTGCTATGTTTTTTTTCATTAAGTTTATAAATTCTAAAATTTTGGGCACAAAATGCCAAAAAGGAAATTTCAACACTTTTGTTACATTTTGAGATGATTGTTATGAAATGAGAGGAACCAATGTCACACCTGAGTTGAAAAATATGGAATTAGATTGACATCTTAGTTCTCAAGTCTTATACTCTTCACAGACTTGTAGAGCTCCAATAGAATTGTCCCACAGAATAAATTCTCTTTTGCAGACTTGCTTTTTGATGCAAAACCCCCCCAGGTAGAGTTCTTATCTTACTTGTGTTGCTTTACACTGTGTCAGTGTAAGGAACACAAAATGATTCCAGTTAGTCACCTGTCTGTGTTGAAGAATGCATGAAATATGCTGTCTATTCATAATATCCAGGTTAGTATCTTCTTTCTGCTATTTCATCTGTCTGAGAATAACGTTCATCATTTAACGGAATTTGTATAATGAGGCTTCTGTATAAATGACGTTTAAATGTAAAGATTATAATATAAACTGTGGCACTGTAACGATGCTTAGAGACTTCCTGTGACAATGTGAAATTTGAATGATGTATGGAAAAGAATATGTTTATCTTAGATTATAACTTTAAAACGTTGTTAAGATCCCTACAACTGTATTCTTATGGAACCTATGAAGCAATGAGAAAAGGAAGACATTCCTTTGAAAGTCTTGGCATGAGTGTGGAAGGTATGTAAGGAGAATGCTTCTCTGAGAAATACTTTTATGGAGATAGGTGTCTGTGAAGCAACCAGCTACTTATTTTTTCTTAACAGTGCTAGAGAAATACAGTGGTACCTACATATAAAACACAATTCTGATGTCATTAAAATCGACTACAAGAATTTTATTCTTGTCAGCTGGAACAAGGTAGTAAATAGCTGCATGCAAAATTAGGAAATTTAAACGTTAGTATAACTATAGTGAATTGCCTGCTCTTATCACTTCAGGGAGGATGCAAGGGACAGGTATTAATCTGTGTTACAGGTATATGAAGCATAGACATGTAAAAATCAACATGAGCAGGGACATCAGGTTTTTGTCAAAGGTGAAGAGCCTTTTCTACCCAAAGCAAGAGTCCTATAATATGTTCTCCTGGTTCATCCATCTTAAACGGTTGAGTATGTAGATAAGAATGGCTACTACAGTTTGACAATGTCTTCTCTAGGGATGGCCATATTTTCTTTTTATAAGCTTATCACTTGGCGAAGACCTTTCTTTTTCCAAGGTGATTTTTTTTTCAGAGTTCCAGAAAATTTTGAAAACAGTCTACCCTTACAAAATAATTTTTTACAGTCTGAAATTATAGGATTTAGTGAGTGGCAGAATAGTCTCTAAGTGACAAAATATTTCTCATTTCATACTATTACCCTTGTTTCCAACTTCAGAACATGAAATGGAATGAGTATAATAGATTTTTTTTAAAGATATTATTAGTTTTCTGTTCATAGGGCTGATCTTTTATGAGTACAGTATGTTTTCTGCAATTAATATTTGAGTGAAGTTAATGATCCTTTAAAAGATCAGGTGCAGGCTGTTGACAGCAAGCAGGAATTACCACAGTGTGAGACATTTAGTCAGTATGAAGGCACTGGAAAGTAAAAGCATGAAAGGGTGGGATTATCTCTTTCCCTCTCAAAACATTAAGCTTTTAAAAAGTGACAAGAAACAACATCTATTGATTCACAGAAAAGGAAGTATTACATACTTACCTGCTCAAGACACAAAGATGGAAAAAAAATTGAATTCTCAGTGATAGTATGCTGGAAAAGATGACAATTTCAGCACCTGAAGCACTTGCAAATAATAACTTTACATACAGGTACAGTCTAAATCAACTGAAGACAATGATCACAGAATAGCTTCGGTAAAAATACTGTTAACTTTATAACTAACATCTTCTACAGGTCACATTGGTACACAAAAAGGAAAGAAACTTCCTACAGAAATGGTTTTGTTCAGTTAATATTTTTCTCTGGCAGCTATTACAATACGCTTATGGGCGGGAGGTCATTAGTGTTTTTTCCTTTTTTTTTATGATTGCCTGGTAAATACTATCCTGTGGCAACTGCAATGTAAGCTATAAAAGATATTAGCTATGCCTTTAGAAATTTACTGAGTAAATGGGCAAAAAGCAAGGGATCAATAAGAAATCAAGACATGGCACTAATTGGTGCTTTGGTTTTAATGGGACTGTGTCAGCTTTCCTTAGAATAATTTAGCAATTATATGCCTCCAGGAAAAGAAAATGTTCAGGAAGATTAACAGGGAAGAACACTTGGAGTTCCCTTGTTTATATTGTTATTTATACTGAGGTTTTACACTGAAGATAGCATACCAAAAGAAATTATTTATGAAGGTTCATTTCTCACAATAGTTTACCCTGAGGATTTTTTGCAAGCTCTGATACCACTTTTCAAGTAAAAGACTAAAACTGAACACTCATTGCAACATTTAGTAAGGAAGAATTTCTGAACTAATCTGTAAATAGATCAAAGTTGGCAAAACCACTGATTATACCTGATTATTTTAAAGGTATCCAGTCTGTATGCTCTGAAACAACTTCATGATTGTATTGTGATCTGCACAGAACACAAATCCTAAAAATAGTAAGAAAAATTATTTTAATATATTTGCGATGGTAATTAATCAGAAACAAACAAAAAAGGTATCAAAATGCCCATACTGAAAGAGAAATTTTATATGCAATCTGTACTTCAGCATCACACTTTCTCACATACTTAGTAGCTCGGAGACTGAAAGTTCAAACTGCAATTATTTAACAATGTAAGTAATATTTTCCTTAACCATGACATCAAAACCAAGAAATTCATTTTTCCACAAAAGAAAGGTAAAGAAATAAATCAACCAGAAACAGACATCCAGCATAGAAAATTGAATCTCAGATATTTTAGGTTTAAAAATGTTGTAAGCAACTGCAAATATTTACTAGCTCAGATTTTATTCTGTATTTTAATTAAAGGAAAATAAGCAGAAATTCCTGTACATATTGAAAGTTTCTGACTTTATGTATCTATATGAGTGCTATTGCTGACAAGAGTGGATGTAGACATGATGGAGAAGAGTAGAGGACTGCTCACATGGCATAAAACTTGTACTACACCACACAAAACAAGGCATGTTCTTTTTCAGTTCTCAGGAAATCCATGACTGGTTTTGAAGCATCAGTATCATGCATGGAAGTCTTTCTAGTGTGAACATTATCATAAATCCTAATAAAATACAAATAAATATAACTAAAGTAAAAAAAAACAAAAAAAAAACAACCACAAAAAAACAAACAAACAAAAAAACACACACACAAAAAAAACCCCTTACAATAGTATGCTTTTAGATGTAAATATTTTCCACAACCTTGGGATGCCTAAAGTAGTGATTGCACTTGAAACTACTCTCAGCATTGCTTTAAATATATTTTCCAGTTGAAAAAGAATTACTTAACTGTTCTTAACCCCAGTGATTTGCATTTCTCAAATAAAATCTGCTCCACACAAGTTTAATACTTGGGAAAATGAAGGAGTAACACCACCGCTAAGAGTAAGATACTGGACAGGCTTTTATTGTGCCAAGTGTTCACATGGCTCTCCCAATGTATCCTCCTCCCTACATACATATTTTTTACATAAAAAATTCAGTTTTAATTATTACTGTGTATTTCAGTTTTAAATTAATATATTTTTTCAAAATTATCCATGGCATTAATTTGTGTCTCTAGCTGGAATCTTGACATATATTACCATTGCTGATCTTTTTATGCTAGAAACAAATATGGATAAAGACAACTTCAAATATTTTCTTTCTGAGTTCTAAAATAAATCAAGAATTGACTCAGAAAATGCTCCTGACATTTGAAAATGTCAAATAAATTAATGCAGGCAAAAATCAGATTATAACATTAGAAGAGATCCTTCTGAAATTCTTTAGAATTCTAAATAACAAAGGTTGCAAAAAAATTTTCAGTTTTGAATATGTATGTATTTTCATTAAAAATTACATTTTCAGTTTAATATGAACTTTAAGTTTCAGCTTTGTCTAGCAGTAGAAATTTCAGAACTACAGGTGAAAAGGATAGCTTTATAATATTTCTAATCAAACTAAAAGCTAGCAGCATGAATCTTTCAGAAATCCTGTTCTTCTGTAATGTAACTGTCCAATTTTCCTGAGCTGGAAAGTTCAAATATATCAGAAGAACATCTACAGTTCTGAGTTTTTATTTGGAACCATTTATCTCCTTCCTTCCAAGACTTTGAAGGTTTGCCCACATATGGCAGTCACAAATTTATTAAGTCTTCATCTTCTTCTCATGCATAAATGGCTGTATTGAGTGTCATAACTGCAAAGAAAACACACCACCTGTCAAAAAGCAGCAATTCTCCAGACTTGCTGGAATACATTAGGTAGTTTGTAGCTGTAGTCTACTGACAGATATGAAATATTGTGGAGAAGTATTTGGCCTACACGGACTACAGAATATGCTGTGGCATGGAAAGTAATTAAATAAAAACTTAGAATTTAAGGAAGAAAAAACTTTCTACCAGAGTTTGTAATGCATATAAAAAGGCATTTATTTTCATTGTTATTAGTGTTAAGTAAAGAATATCATGTTCTAGCTACTTGCAGATTTGTGCATTGGTGTATTGTATTTTCTCTGTCAGATGTGTTGTGAATTTATTCCTTTCATTCAACGGGTGACTCTTATTAGAAATACTGTAAGAATTATATTTTTTCACAGTTGGAACATCCTATGTATAATTAAATGTGTGGTTTCTAGATGAATAAAATTTGCAAAATAGATTTATTCTTTTAAAATAGGACACACAGCCCTCCCCCATTTTCTGTGGGTTTTTTTTGTTGTTTTTTTTTTTTTTTTTTTGTTTGGTTTGGTTTGGTTTGGTTTGGTTTTTTGTTGTTTGTTTTTTTGTTGTTGTTGTTTTTGTTGTTTGCTTTTTGTTTTGTTTTTTGTTTGTTTTTGGTTTTGTTTTTTTGCTTGTTTGTTTTGTTTTGTTTTTTGGTTTTGGTTTTTGGGGTTTGGTTTTGTTTTGTTTTTTAATTTCTATTTAAACATTTTTTTTAAATATATCAAGTTGATATATTTCAAATTGAGCACATTTTTCTTCAGACAAACAATTCATTGCTACTTGTACATATTCATCAAAATGCCTGAACTTAACAAGAAACAAAAAAAAAAACAAAACCAAAACCAAACCACCACAAAACCAAATCAAACAACAGGAAAAAAATCAAGGCTGTGTCGTGGGTTTGGGTTGGTTTGTTTGTTTAGTTAGTTGGGGCTTTTTAATTGGCTTCAATAGTTGGAAATGAATTGATGGAGAAATATGAAATAGTGATTTTTTTTCCTTGTCCTAAGCATCTGAGGAAATTATATGAGCACAATGTTGGTGAGTGAGTGTTAAGCTAAGTGTATTTCTATCCCTAATAACCTGTAGTCCTGTTGGAGAATCTCTACCAAATTGAGCAAAGACGCCTGAAAGAAATTAAATATATAAGTTTTGTGAAAATAAGCAGCCAGATAGAGATTACTATTGCTTTACTGAAAGCTTGAATCCATTTAAGAGCCAATATGAATTTTCTCTGAAGTAAACAATAATCAATGAATATTCACTGGATTGCCCTATGCTATTTAGTGTTGGCTGTTATTATTGTATGTTACTAGGTACCAGAGCATTTACTGCACCTGCAGCCGTTGACAGCTGTAAGCATAGTACTGTACTTATCCTAAGCTGAATGTGATAAGGTATGCCACAGGCCTGGTGTGAGCGTCTGTCAAATAGTCAGTGCTACAATGTCAGTGCAACATTGTTTAGAACAGTTTTAGAGACATTTTCTGTGTCGAAATAAGACAGCTAAACCAAACCCAGCCCTAATTTACACCATCTAAAAATTAAGCATTTAGCCCCATTGGTTGCTTGCCAACTTACTTGTAGTATTGTTAAAATAGACTCTTATATCACCTTTCCCTGAAGGACTCTTTCTGGAAATTTTAAAATGAAGCTGTATAGTTTTTGGTCTTCTACTGCCTGACATGTTTTCAACATGGCTTGCTCCAGAATATGACAGTTTTCTTCCCCAGTTTGACCTGCCTTAATTCCAGAATTAATGGAATGTCATTGATGTAGAAAACCACTATATTTTTTAAACTTGTTGAAAAGCAAGTTTTAACATATAAATTTAGGCAATGTCTGATTTTATTTTTGCTTTATGATTCCATGCTATGAAAGCTAAACCAGCCACTACTAAACATTAATATTTCAAGGAAAAATGCCCCTGGGGTAACTCAAAAGTTTTGGGGAAGAGGAATTTATTTGATCCACTAATACTTGGTGAACAAACTGCCTCCAAGTTTTGAAAGTATTTTTAATAATTTAGAAAGAACTATTGGTTAACGTTTTAAAATGAAGACCTGGAAATAAATACACTTATTTTACTAATATGAACAATTTTTGTTATAGCCTAAAAGAGTTCAAGCAGACCAGAATTTTGCATTGCAAATGCCCAGAGTGTCTAGATATTTTCTGCTGTTGCTGGTTTTGACCAACATCTAAATTATCATCAAACAAACATGAAGAGGCATTAGGACTGTCCATTTAAGTCAGCTGGGTATTACTTTCCACGATTTCTGCATCCTCAGAGGTCTAAAATAGTAAATATTTACAGTTTGTTGCCACTTAAAAGTAGAAAAAACTAACACCTGGTTAAAGTTTAAAAATGCTATTAAGAACAGCTTGTCTGCATTGCTTTGAACTTTACCAAGTACGGTCAAATTAAGACACAGAAATATTCAAGTATTTGGTTGAATAGCTTATGAACAGCATAACAAAATCAAATTTAAAAGATCTGTTCCCATTTATATATCTCCTCTAAAATAAGAATATATTTCCTAAAGTTACCCCAGTAATACTAGCTTCTAAATTAATTTTATTAAATAGTAAAATGAAATTATGACCTAATTTGTATTAATTCTGTAACTTGTATAAAATTCCAATATTTAGATAAATAAGGAATTTTANGTTTTTTGTTGTTTGTTTTTTTGTTGTTGTTTTTGTTGTTTGCTTTTTGTTTTGTTTTTTGTTTGTTTTTTGTTTTGGTTTTTTGCTTGTTTGTTTTATTTTGTTTTTTGGTTTTGGTTTTTGGGGTTTGGTTTTGTTTTGTTTTTTAATTTCTATTTAAACATTTTTTTTAAATATATCAAGTTGATATATTTCAAATTGAGCACATTTTTCTTCAGACAAACAATTCATTGCTACTTGTACATATTCATCAAAATGCCTGAACTTAACAAGAAACAAAAAAAAACCAAAACCAAAACCAAACCACCACAAAACCAAATCAAACAACAGGAAAAAAATCAAGGCTGTGTTGTGGGTTTGGGTTTGTTTGTTTGTTTAGTTAGTTGGGGCTTTTTAATTGGCTTCAATAGTTGGAAATGAATTGATGGAGAAATATGAAATAGTGATTTTTTTTCCTTGTCCTAAGCATCTGAGGAAATTATATGAGCACAATGTTGGTGAGTGAATGTTAAGCTAAGTGTACTTCTATCCCTAATAACCTGTAGTCCTGTTGGAGAATCTCTACCAAATTGAGCAAAAATGCCTGAAAGAAATTAAATATATAAGTTTTGTGAAAATAAGCAGCCAGATAGAGATTACTATTGCTTTACTGAAAGCTTGAATCCATTTAAGAGCCAATATGAATTTTCTCTGAAGTAAACAATAATCAATGAATATTCACTGGATTGCCCTATGCTATTTAGTGTTGGCTGTTATTATTTTATGTTACTAGGTACCAGAGCATTTACTGCACCTGCAGCCGTTGACAGCTGTAGGCATAGTACTGTACTTATCCTAAGCTGAATGTGGTAAGGTATGCCATAGGCCTGGTGTGAGCGTCTGTCAAATAGTCAGTGCTACAATGTAGTGCAACATTTTTTAGAACAGTTTTAGAGACATTTTCTGTGTCGAAGTAAGACAGCTAAACCAAACCCAGCCCTAATTTACACCATCTAAAAATTAAGCATTTAGCCCCATTGGTTGCTTGCCAACTTACTTGTAGTATTGTTAAAATAGACTCTTATATCACCTTTCCCTGAAGGACTCTTTCAGGAAATTTTAAAATGAAGCTGTATAGTTTTTGGTCTTCTACTGCCTGACATGTTTTCAACATGGCTTGCTCCAGAATATGACAGTTTTCTTCCCCAGTTTGACCTGCCTTAATTCCAGAATTAATGGAATGTCATTGATATAGAAAACCACTATATTTTTTAAACTTGTTGAAAAGCAAGTTTTAACATATAAATTTAGGCAATGTCTGATTTTATTTTTGCTTTATGATTCCATGCTATGAAAGCTAAACCAGCCACTACTAAACATTAATATTTCAAGGAAAAACGCCCCTGGGGTAACTCAAAAGTTTTGGGGAAGAGGAATTTATTTGATCCACTAATACTTGGTGAACAAACTGCCTCCAAGTTTTGAAAGTATTTTTAATAATTTAGAAAGAACTATTGGTTAACGTTTTAAAATGAAGACCTGGAAATAAATACACTTATTTTACTAATATGAACAATTTTTGTTATAGCCTAAAAGAGTTCAAGCAGACCAGAATTTTGCATTGCAAATGCCCAGAGTGACTAGATATTTTCTGCTGTTGCTGGTTTTGACCAACATCTAAATTATCATCAAACAAACATGAAGAGGCATTAGGACTGTCCATTTAAGTCAGCTGGGTATTACTTTCCACGATTTCTGCATCCTCAGAGGTCTAAAGTAGTAAATATTTACAGTTTGTTGCCACTTAAAAGTAGAAAAAAGTAACACCTGGTTAAAGTTTAAAAATGCTATTAAGAACAGCTTGTCTGCATTGCTTTGAACTTTACCAAGTACGGTCAAATTAAGACACAGAAATATTCAAGTATTTGGTTGAATAGCTTATGAACAGCATAACAAAATCAAATTTAAAAGATCTGTTCCCATTTATATATCTCCTCTAAAATAAGAATATATTTCCTAAAGTTACCCCAGTAATACTAGCTTCTAAATTAATTTTA